>NW_026732336.1:130000-145000 GCF_028476545.2 Physella acuta
CGAGAAAGTTTAGGGGAGATCACTCCCGGTTTATTTTATTATTTGTATTTAAGAAAAATGGTTACTCGTTTGCTCATCACTCATGATGAGGCAAACTCAAATAGTTGTATAGTGCAGGCTATTTGTAGGTATTGAATATTAGGTCGTCCTATGTGGATGAGCTTGTTTGTTGTCCTATTTTCCATTTTTTAAAGTTATATTTTGGTTGTATTTTATGATAGCTGGATCGGGGTAATGCACCTCCCTCCCCTTCTCACAAGATAGCGCCCGGTTATCACGGCTTGGGGGTCTGCCAGGGTGTCACGGGTAATTTACGAGCGTTCAAAGTCGTGGACTGTGGCCGTAGATCGGCTTGACCGGACCCTAGGTGTGAGCATGCGTTTGTTTTTCGATTTAATGTCCCGTCTCCCCAATGGCCACCTCCCTTAATTTACGGTCGGAAGGCCACGACCTGTGTCAGATAAGGTCAAGTAGATGGTTTGAAAGGATAGGAAAATGTTTGGTTAGAGAGCCTATAAATGAGGAAGGGTGGCTGTGTTAAGGTCTCTCTCTTACACACACATAGCTAGGACTAGGAACTAGTCGAGGCCTTATGGTAGCAGCCTTAAGGCTGTTTTAGAGGCCCAGCTGATGTATGGATGATATGGCCTGGTGTTTACACCAGCGGCCGAACGTCTTGTTCTTGTAAATATGTGCTTCGTTCCTGTGGCTATTATTGTTATTTGCTGTGGCCTAGATGGATGTGGTACGTGTGGCCAGATATTGTACTAGATGCCGATGTCTTTTTCTCCAGTGTCTTTTCCTGCCACTTGAGTACGATGTTTGTACCAGATGTCAGATGTCTTGTTGCCTGGGTAGGAAATATTCCTGCTGTTCTAGTGTCGAACGAGATTGTTTTGAGTACCACTGAGTACTCTTTTTTAAAAGGATTTAAACCAAGAATTAGAAGAATCAGAACTAGGGATATTAGCATTTTCCGGTGTGATTCTGGGATTGTGCAAGAAATAAAATTAGGACTAGTAATAATAACTTTGACAAGTGTGATTATGAGATTACGTAACAGTGCGAGAAATGAGAAGAATTAGAAGAAGTAACATTTACGAGTGTAATTCTGAGATTACCTAAACAGAGCGGTAGTGTAGGACCTGAGAAAATGACGTTTACCTGTGTAAATTTGAGTTATATAAATGTCGGTTTATTATTCATACTTAAATATGTTTTTGAATGTTATGCAACCAAGGTGAATAATTCTGTATGGAGATGTAAGTTTAAGGATTTGCTGTCATTTTTTATTCGTATTAGGAACTCATGAGATGTTTTCTTGAATATGAAAGACTGGCCAGGTCTTATTTGTATTGTTTCTTTGTTTTTGCTTTTAACATATATATATATTGTGACGTCAAAATAAGATAAATAAATGTATTAACTGTTTGTTACTAAGTTTTATTTTAGTTAATATTAATGTTGTATTAGTGTGAAGTAATTAGTTCACTCAGGTCTTTTAGGCCCCTTTGTCACAACGAAGGTGAACGGATATGAGGGAATAAATACCATCTTACCATCTCTCTCCCCAATCGGGTAACTCAATCCCCACCCACGTAACATATATAAATTCTAATCCGTTCGGGGCCCGGGGGGGGGGGGGGGGTAAACGGTTTTAAGAATCTCTGAATGCATATCGAAATTCTACACATGAAGCATGCAAATAATGAAACTGTCCTTCACCTTGACAGACGTGATGGCCAGGTAGAGAATATTTATCCAGAAATCGTCTGCTCTGCTGCTGCACGTAAAGTTGTTGTGGCCGTCACTACTGCAACAGTTGTAGACAAAGTCAGCATTCCCGCCAATATCGGCAATCTCCTGGTTGCAGGCAAATCTTTCACTGGCAGACAATAGTCGTGAACATTAGCTTATGAATATTTATCAATAAAAGCAAAGTAGGGGTGTTAGTTATTCACACTTACTAGATCAGGTACTTGCAGGAAAGTGTTAGTCTTATTGCTTTAGACAAAGTGTACTATTTACTCTCCTTCAAACGGGAAAATTATAATTGCGTTCAAAATGACAGAAGACTAAAAAAAATGTCATAAAAACGTTTTAATAAAAAACTTTTATATACTAATGCACTAAAAATTAGAAAATAAATTATAGACTACTATGTAAATTACTACTATAAAGAAAAGCGTGGGCCACTTTAGTATCTATTGGATACCTTTACTAATGTTTAAGAAGAGACCCACGCTTTTCTTTATAGTTATTTAAATAGTAGTCTATAATTTATTTTCTACTTTTTAGTGCATTATTACATAAAAGCTTTTTATTAATACGTTTTCTTACGAATTTGTTTTAGTACTTTACATGTTTTTAATTACAATAGAGTTTCATCACTAAAAACCATTGCGCGCCTATTGAACGTGATGACGCGCTATTGAACGTGATGACGCGTGTAGTGTGGTTGGATAGAAATGCCAACTAATTTGGTTAAAATTTTAATTAATTCAGAAAAATTAATTAGGCATCCAATTTAAGACAAATTTAATTTCAGATTGCATTGTCTTCATGTCTTGACCCACGTGTCAAATGTGAATCGTATCGGTCAAGTAGAAGTGTCCGAAATTTCACTCCTGCGTTTCGATCTAGACTGACGACTGACGACAGACTGACGACTGACGAGGAAGTGAGTTAAATAAAAGCTTGTAAAAAAATTTCATAAAAACGTTTTAATAAGAAGCTTTTATGTAATAATGCACTAAAAAGTAGAAAATAAATTATACACTACTATATAAACTACTATAAAAAAAGCGTGGGTCACTTGAGTACCTTTTGGATACTTTTACTAATATTTGAGAAGAGACCCACGCATTTCTTTATAGTAATTTAAATAGTAGTGTATAATTTATTTTCTAATTTTTACTGCTTTATTACATAAAAGCTTGTTATTAAAACGTTTTTTATGAATTTTTTTTTCAGTACTTTACATGTTTTATTTACAATTTAGTTACATGACTAAAAACCATTGCGCGCCTATTGAACGTGATGGCGCAGCTATTGAACGTGATGACGCTTGTGGTGTGGTTGGATAGACACGCCTACTAATTTGGTCCAAATTTTAATTTATTCATAAAAAATTAATTAGGCATCCAATTAAGTCAAATTTAATTTCAGATTGCATTGTCTTCATGTCTTGACCCATGTACCAACTAAGAACCGTATCTGTCAGTTAGAAGTGTCCGAATTTTCGCTCCGTCGTTTTGATCTAGACTGACGACAGACAGACAGAGGAAGTGAGTTAAATAAAAGCTTGTAATAAAAAGGGTAAAATTTTTTAGACCTTGTAAAGTTCTTATAAGTTTCTATTACAATAAGTTGTCGTAACAAAAGATGTAATATATACCTAAATATAAGCCCTTTGAATTGGATTGCTAAAAGTGTATAAATAAAAAAGCCTTAACATTTTTATAAGTACCAAAAATTCAAAATGGCGGAGGTTTTTTGGGTTACAATAACAATCAAAATTGTTTTCAACCCTTCTTTTTGTTTAATAATTACTTTTATATGCCAAACAATGTAAAGTATTCAAAAGGCTTTAGATATTAAATTGTATAAAACAGAATGAAACTGGGCATATCCCCTTAAGTTAAATAAAATAAAATAGTCTATATCTTTATATTCTAAAACTGGGAGATGTGGGAAGCGAATCTGATTGAAGATAAATTCATTAGTATTGTGTACCATTTTCGGCATTCTATTCTTATCGTAAAATCAATGACGCAATTATTGTTGTGTACTTTCGTAATTTAAATTTTTTTAACATTGTTTCGTAAAAAAAAATTCTATGTATTACATGTGACGTGATTTTGCCAGCAATATTTTTTGTGCTACTTATTTTCTGTCGAGCGTTCACCTAGCAACCATAAACACTTCACCAGTTGCATAATAAAAGTTGTGTTCCTACTTTCGAATATGCCTTTTATTGTCCCTCTTTAAATACAATTTAGTTTATACATTAAATTTAAACATCCAACACAATATTTTCAACAAAAGTCCATATCTTTAAGTTCTCCATATATTACTGAAGATACTGATCTCATAGCCTCGGAAAATATGTGGCGGATAGAGATAAGGATGGAGAGAGAAAAAGTGCGAACATAGCGTTCTATATATAAGCACACTACTAGACATCGGTACCCGTTATACGGGCAATCTTGGTGACTCTTCTCTTTACATATTCAACCCCGTTTTGCATTTAGATATTTATCTCCGGGTAGGGCATTTAAAGCTGTCCAGGGGAGCGTTTGGGTGTGTGTGTGTGCCCGTGTGTGTGTGTGTGGGGGGGGGGGGGGGGAATTGGGGGTAGCGGATACTGGTTCTTCTGTTTTTTAATGAAAGGGGAAGAAAAGGTAGAGTAATGAAATGAATTGTAATTCAGCTTTTTAAAAAGTCATTATCGGAAAATGAGAAATGAAACATTATTAAGATTATAAAAATAACGAAAAGAAGGGGTTTTATTTTATGTACGATCTATGGTTATACTTGTTTAAAAAAACGTAGACTATTAATACCTATTAGAAAAATTAAAACCAAATTATAGACATTATTTGTCAACACCATATTAAATGCACACGCTGATTAAGAGGCTTAAAATTAAGAGACTTAAATGATTTTGTTAAAAACCCGGCTGTTCAATGGTAGTTTTGTTGTTAACACGTTTTTAACACGTTTTTCTTAACTCAGCTTCGCGTTTATTTGTTTGTTTGTTTGGTTGTTTGGTTGTTTGGATGTTTGTTGTTAAAATTGACATCGAAAATTAGCCCACTTCTGATTGCTCTAGAGATCTGAAATTTGGCATGCAGGCTACTTTCGCCTAACAATTTCAGATGCAATCATAAAAACTAGCAATTAGAGACCGTAATTAGCTTAATTTAATTACGCCCCAAGGACCATAAAATTGAGGACATGATTTCTAAAGATACCGACAAGACTGGAGGCCTATTGACACAGTTACTTCGGCCCCAATCGTTGTGAGCGCGCTGGCCGTGATCGTATAGTGGTTAGTACTTCGCGTTGTGGCCGCGACAACCCAGGTTCGAATCCTGGTCGCTCAAGATTTTTAGTCCGTGTATTTATAAACACTTAGTCAAGTCATACTTAATCAAGTCATTAGATAAAGTAGAAAATAAACTATATAAAAAACTTTTAAAAAAACACGTTTTTCATGTGTAGCAACGGACTAAAAAGGAGAAAATAAAATACTTAAAAAAAACTTTTTAAAAAACCACGTTTTTCTTGTGGACTAAAAAGTAGAAAATACATTTTTCTTTTGTGCTTCCTCGAGCTGTGCAGGTTCTTGTGATGACTGACAAAAAACGTGGGTCGGGCAGATGGGTCAGGAAGTTTGATGGTGTATGTACAATAGAGTTGCATGACTAAAAACTATTGCGCTCCAAATGAACGCATTGTCTTCAAGTCTTAATCCACGTGTCAACGAATCTGTCAGAAGTGCTAAAATTTTCGCTCGCCCATTTCGATCAACGACGACAGACTGATGACAGACTGATGACAGACTGACGACAGACTGATGACAGACTGATGACAGACTGATGACAGATTGATGACAGACTGATGACAGACTGACGACAGACTGATGACAGACTGATGACAGACTGACGACAGACTGACGACAGACTGATGACAGACTGATGACAGACTGATGACAGACTGATGACAGACTGACGACAGACTGATGACAGAGGAAGCAAGTGAGAATGTAAAGTTAAGGAAAAAATGTAAAATATTAACCTTGGATTGACCTTGTCTTTATCTATACGACTCAGTAGAATCATGCGGACAACCGCGACTTGCTCACCAGTTGAGAGGTTACCTTAGTGGTGATACAACAGAGATTAGATGTTATAAGAAAAGTGTTATAAGAAAAGTGTTATAAGAAAAGTGTTGTTATAAGAAAAGTGTTAAATTACCGGGATTTTTGCTCCTATTAACTAAACCTATTAGCATCCACCAAAACCTCCTGTACAAAAGTAACAACTGTACCCACCAAAACCTCCTGTACAAAAGTAACAACTGTACCCACCTAAACCTCCTGTACAAAAGTAACAACTGTACCCACCAAAACCTCCTGTACAAAAGTAACAACTGTACCCACCAAAACCTCCTGTACAAAAGTAACAACTGTACCCACCAAAACCTCCTGTACAAAAGTAACAACTGTACCCACCAAAACCTCCTGTACAAAAGTAACAACTGTACCCACCAAAACCTCCTGTACAAAAGTAACAACTGTACCCACCAAAACCTCCTGTACAAAAGTAACAACTGTACCCACCAAAACCTCCTGTACAAAAGTAACAACTGTACCCACCAAAACCTCCTGTACAAAAGTAACAATTGTACCAACCAGAATATTCTATCCACAAAAAAAAAAAAATACCCAACAAAATCTCGTGTACAAAAGTAACAACTGAACCCAACAAAATATTCTATCCACAAAAAAAAAATACCCACGAAAATCTCGTGGATAAAAAAAAAATACCTACCAAAACAACCGAACGGATTGTCCCTGAGTTCAATGTCCGCTTTCTTGACGCCAATGGTGAGAATGTTCATGGACAAGACGTCGTAATGAAAGGACAGCATCAGTAGAGTCCGGCCATGTTGGTTTTTTGTTGTGTACCATAGCCAGGGCTGGTCAACAGATAGCAAGTATGATATGTCAGTCTTGGTCAAAGAGACCATCAGATATCGGCCATTCATACAAGAATTGTATCTGACATCAGACAGATCATCAGATATTGGCCATTCATACAAGAATTGTATCTGACATCAGACAGATCATCAGATATTGGCCATTCATACAAGAATTGTATCTGACATCAGACAAAACATCAGATATTGGCCATTCATACAAGAATTGTATCTGGCATCAGACAGATCATCAGATATTGGCCATTCATACAAGATATATATCTGACATCAGACAAACAGATCATCAGATATTGGCCATTCATACAAGAATTGTATCTGACATCAGACAAACAGATCATCAGATATTGGCCATTCATACAAGAATTGTATCTGACATCAGACAGATCATCAGATATTGGCCATTCATACAAGAATTGTATCTGACATCAAACAGATCATCAGATATTAGCCATTAATACAAGAATTGTATCTGACATCAAACAGATCATCAGATATTAGCCATTAATACACGAATTGTATCTGACATCAGATAGATCATCACATATTGGCCATTCATACAAGAATTGTGTCTGACATCAGACAGATCACCAGATATTGGCCATTCATACAAGAATTGTATCTGACATCAGATAGATCACCAGATATTGGCCATTCATACACGAATTGTATCTGACATCAGACAAACAGATCATCAGATATTGGCCATTCATACAAGAATTGTATCTGACATCAGACAGATCATCAGATATTGGCCATTCATACAAGAATTGTATCTGACATTAGAAAGAACATCAGATATTGGCCATTCATACAAGAATTGTATCTGACATCAGACAGATGATCAGATATTGGCCATTCATACAAGAATTGTATCTGACATCAGACAAACAGATCATCAGATATTGGCCATTCATACAAGAATTGTATCTGACATCAGACAAACAGATCATCAGATATTGGCCATTCATACAAGAATTGTATCTGACAACTGACATCAGACAGATCATCAGATATTGGCCATTCATACAAGAATTGTATCTGACATCAGACAGATGATCAGATATTGGCCATTCATACAAGAATTGTATCTGACATCAGACAAACAGATCATCAGATATTGGCCATTCATACAAGAATTGTATCTGACATCAGACAGATCATCAGATATTGGCCATTCATACAAGAATTGTATCTGACATTAGACAGAACATCAGATATTGGCCATTCATACAAGAATTGTATCTGACATCAGACAAACAGATCATCAGATATTGGCCATTCATACAAGAATTGTATCTGACATCAGACAAACAGATAATCAGATATTGGCCATTCATACAAAAATTAAACCTAACATCAGAAAGATCATCAGATATTGGCCATTCATACACGAATTGTATCTGACATCAGACAGACCATCAGATATAGGCCATTCATATAAGAATTGTATCTGACATCAGACAGATCATCAGATATTGGCCATTCATACAAGAATTGTATCTGACATCAGACAGATCATTAGATATTGGCCATTCATAAAAGAATTGTGTCTGACATCAGACAGATCATCAGATATTGGCCATTCATACAAGAATTGTATCTGACAGCAGACAAACAGATCATCAGATATTGGCCATTCATACAAGAATTGTATCTGACATCAGACAGATCATCAGATATTGGCCATTCATACAAAAATTGTATCTGACATCAGACAGATCATCAGATATTGGCCATACATACAAGAATTGTACCTAACATCAGACAGATCATCAGATATTGGCCATTCATACACGAATTGTATCTGTCATCAGACAGACCATCAGATATAGGCCATTCATACAAGAATTGTATCTGACATCAGACAGATCATCAGATATTGGCCATTCATACAAGAATTGTATCTGACATCAAACAGATGATCAGATATTGGCCATTCATACAAGAATTGTATCTGACATCAGACAGATCATCAGATATTGGCCATTCATACAAGAATTGTACTTGACATCAGACAGATCATCAGATATTGGCCATTCATACAAGAATTGTATCTGACATCAAAAAGATCATCAGATATTGGCCATTCATACAAGAATTGTATCTGACATAAGACATATCATCAGATATTGGCCATTCATACAAGAATTGTATCTGATATCAGACAGATCATCAGATATTGGCCATTCATACAAGAATTGTATCTTACATCAGACAAACAGATCATCAGATATTGGCCATTCATACAAGAATTGTATCTGACATCAGACAAACAGATCATCAGATATTGGCCATTCATACAAGAATTGTATCTGACATCAAACAGATAATCAGATATTGGCCATTCATACAAAAATTGTATCTGACATCAGACAGATCACCAGATATTGGCCATTCATACAAGAATTGTATCTGACATCAGACAAACAGATCATCAGATATTGGCCATTCATACAAGAATTGTATTTGACATCAAACAGATAATCAGATATTGGCCATTCATACAAAAATTGTATCTGACATCAGACAGATTATCAGATATTGGCCATACATACAAGAATTGTACCTAACATTAGACAGATCATCAGATATTGGCCATTCATACACGAATTGTATCTGACATCAGACAGACCATCAGATATAGGCCATTCATACACGAATTGTATCTGACATCAGATCATCAGATATTGGCCATTCATACAAGAATTGTATCTGACATCAGACAGATCATCAGATATTGGCCATTCATACAAGAATTGTATCTGACATCAGACAGATCATCAGATATTGGCCATTCATACAAGAATTGTACCTAACATCAGACAGATGATTAGATTATGGCCATTCATACAAGAATTGTGTCTGACATCAGACAGATCATCAGATATTGGCCATTCATACACGAATTGTATCTGACATCAGACAGATCATCAGATATTGGCCATTCATACAAGAATTGTATCTGACTGCAGACAAACAGATCATCAGATATTGGCCATACATACAAGAATTGTACCTAACATCAGACAGATCATCAGATATTGGCCATTCATACACGAATTGTATCTGACATCAGACAGACCATCAGATATAGGCCATTCATACAAGAATTGTATCTGACATCAGACAGATCACCAGATATTGGCCATTCATACAAGAATTGTATCTGACATCAGACAGATGATCAGATATTGGCCATTCATACAAGAATTGTATCTGACATCAGACAAACAGATCATCAGATATAGGCCATTCATACAAGAATTGTATCTGACATCAGACAGATCACCAGATATTGGCCATTCATACAAGAATTGTATCTGACATCAGACAAACAGATCATCAGATATTGGCCATTCATACAAGAATTGCATCTGACATCAAACAGATCATCAGATATTGGCCATACATACAAGAATTGTACCTAACATCAGACAGACCATCAGATATAGGCCATTCATATGAGAATTGTATCTGACTCCAGACAAACAGATCATCAGATATTGGCCATTCATACAAGAATTGTATCTGACATCAGACAGATCATGAGATATTGGCCATTCATACAAGAATTGTATCTGACATCAGACAGATCATTAGATATTGGCCATTCATACAAGAATTGTGTCTGACATCAGACAGATCATCAGATATTGGCCATTCATACAAGAATTGTATCTGACATCAGACAGATCATCAGATATTGGCCATTCATATGAGAATTGTATCTGACTCCAGACAAACAGATCATCAGATATTGGCCATTCATACAAGAATTGTATCTGATATAAGACAGATCATCAGATATTGGCCATTCATACAAGAATTGTATCTTACATCAGACAAACAGATCATCAGATATTGGCCATTCATACAAGAATTGTATCTGACATCAGACAAACAGATCATCAGATATTGGCCATTCATACAAGAATTGTATTTGACATCAAACAGATAATCAGATATTGGCCATTCATACAAAAATTGTATCTGACATCAGACAGATTATCAGATATTGGCCATACATACAAGAATTGTACCTAACATTAGACAGATCATCAGATATTGGCCATTCATACACGAATTGTATCTGACATCAGACAGACCATCAGATATAGGCCATTCATACACGAATTGTATCTGACATCAGATCATCAGATATTGGCCATTCATACAAGAATTGTATCTGACATCAGACAGATCATCAGATATTGGCCATTCATACAAGAATTGTATCTGACATCAGACAGATCATCAGATATTGGCCATTCATACAAGAATTGTACCTAACATCAGACAGATGATTAGATTATGGCCATTCATACAAGAATTGTGTCTGACATCAGACAGATCATCAGATATTGGCCATTCATACACGAATTGTATCTGACATCAGACAGATCATCAGATATTGGCCATTCATACAAGAATTGTATCTGACTGCAGACAAACAGATCATCAGATATTGGTCATTCATACAAGAATTGTACCTAACATCAGACAGATCATCAGATATTGGCCATTCATACAAGAATTGTATCTGACATCAAACAAACAGATCATAAGATATTGGCCATTCATACAAGAATTGTATCTGACATCAAACAGATCATCAGATATTGGCCATTCATACAAGAATTGTATCTGACATCAGACAAACAGATCATCAGATATTGGCCATTCACACAAGAATTGTATCTGACATCAAACAGATCATCAGATATAGGCCGATTAAAAAAAAAAACATACATTTATTACAAGCTTTTATTTAATTTGCTTCCTCTGTCTAGATCGAAACGGGCGTACGAAATTTTGAGCGATTCTGACTGACCGATTTATTGAAATTCGGCACATGGGAAAAGACAGGATGACAATCCAATCTGAGATCATATTTTACATAATTGGATGCCTAATGAACTTTTTATTTTTTTAATTAATTTATTAAAATTTCCTAAAAAAAACATAGGGTCTTCTACTTTTATTCCACTTTTATACGCGCATATTCATGTTCATGTGTATGCCTTATTTTAATCTAAATACTAAAACTCAAGTTGTTTTACATGTTTGAATATTTTTGTTTTGTTTTTACTTTCTTGTATATACGAAGTATAGAGAAAGTATTGTAATCGTGCACAATCTGTGTGTCTGTCTGTGTGTAAACACGATAACTTGAATACCGTTACAGCTAGGTTGATGAAATTTCATATATAAGTATTTTATCAAAATCGTAGATCCGTATCAACTTTTGAGCGATTACCGATAATCGGAAGTGGTACTTTTTCTACTTTGAATTTTTCAATAGCCTATAACTTGAGTACTATTTGAGATAGATAAATGAAATGTCTTAAATATTGCGCACTATTATGCACATTTTGTTTTGGCGTTAGCTTGGTGCGCAATTCTTTTTTCTATGAGATTCTATTTTATTTTTAAAAGTTAAAAGTAATTAAAAATCATGTCTATATTCCAAGTTATATAAGAATATTCGAGAAAGTTTAGGGGAGATCACTCCCGGTTTATTTTTGTTTGTTTGTCTGTTTGGTTACAGGAGAGAATCTGCAAATAGTAAATAGTATTTAGGTAGAGAGGAATGTTCATTTTGACCAGACTTTTAATCACAAATTAATTTAAAGATGTTAATTAATATAATGATATATTCATTAACCACTTTAATTATAAAAGTTCAGAACAATGACTTTACTTATAGTGACTTCACATGGTTTATTTACTTTTCATAATAATGGGGGCTTCTATGGAAGATTTTGTTGCCCATTGAAAAGGTTAACGCATTATAAAGCTTGTGAAGTAGAGTTGACCTGTTTTTGTGACCTCAGCATATGAAGGGATAGTATGGTCAGACCCATGCTCAGCCAAAATCGGCGTTCTTAAAAGACAAAAACGTCTGAGGTGTGACGTGTTTTTGAATGTGGGTTCTGTTTTTTTTTGTGGCGATAAGTGACAGCCGTGATGTCATTTATGGATGACCCCCGAAACCCACAGTTATCCAAAAGATGACGGGTTTTCTAGTAATAATTATAATTATAAATTGCTTTTTAAAATTCTAAATTTCTAAAATGGGCAACTTTTAAAAAATTGTATTTGGTTAGTGGCGTCACAAGGTGCGATATCACCCGGTGCGTTTAGTGAGTGTCACTCTCACCCCCTCCAACAATTCTACATTTCCGGTGGAGTGTTACACCCTCTTCCTAATATTTAATTATTTTAACTGAACAAAACATAGTTTCGACAGTAAATTTTACGAGTTTTCGTCATGGTGTCACATTACGCCTCTGTCACTGTGTTAGGTTACATAAAGGTTACAGGCTTGCAGTTGATTTGTTAGTTTGTTTTTTCATAAAAAATATATACAAATCAAAGGTATTTTACGCTACAGGTACTACATAATTATACCGTATAAATACACAACTATGGACGTATAAAATACACAATTTACAGATTAACGTAGGGGCCCAATAATAATTTTTGAATAGGGGCCCAAAAATCCTAGCTACGCCACTGTATGAGACTAACGCATTCAGAACGGTAGGTGATGGAATAGGTTTAAAAGTTTGCCTATATTTCGTACTACAGCTCATGCAGTTATTTTTGTCTATGAAAACATTGTGTGTTTGTTGCTGCAGAACAAATACCCCTGTAGTAGCTATTTTGTTTTACAAAAATATTTGTCTATCAATGTTTTTGGGTCGGATATTTCGGCGGTTTTAGGGCTCTAACCCTAATCCTTCCCCACCACTTTACTGTACAGCAGTTCCTCCTCAACCACTCAACTTCCTCCACGGTCACGTTTTATAACACTGAGATACAATATACAACATCCATATTACACTACACAACACACATCTTACACTACACCACACCCATATTAAAAAACACCCATATTACACTACACAACACACATCTTACACTACACCACACCCATATTAAAAAACACCCATATTACACTACACAACACACATCTTACACTACACCACACCCATATTAAAAAACACCCATATTACACTACACAGCACACATCTTACACTACACCACACCCATATTAAAAAACACCCATATTACACTACACAACACACATCTTACACTACACCACACCCATATTAAAAAACACCCATATTACACTACACCACATCCATATTAAAAAACACCCATATTACACTACACAACACACATCTTACACAACACGCATATTACACTACAAAACACCCATGTGAGAATACTAAGCCGCAGCAGTTCTATATAGTTTTACCTTGAAATATAATCCTGAAACATTAGTAAAGGGGCTGTAATCCCGCAGGTGTATGGTGAACTGGAACAGGTTGGCTGCCTCTCGGTCTTCTGCCTGTGTGGGAGATATGATCTCAGCTTATTATAGGTGACACGGTCAAACAAATGTACACAGATATGATCTCAGCTTATTATAGGTGACACGGTCAAACAAATGTACACAGATATGATCTCAGCTTATTATAGGTGACACGGTCAAACAAATGTACACAGATATGATCTCAGCTTATTATAGGTGACACGGTCAAACAAATGTACATAGATATGATCTCAGCTTATTATAGGTGACACGGTCAAACAAATGTACACAGATATGATCTCAGCTTATTATAGGTGACACGGTCAAACAAATGTACACAGATATGATCTCAGCTTATTATAGGTGACACGGTCAAACAAATGTACATAGATATGATCTCAGCTTATAATAGGTGACACGGTCAAACAAATGTACATAGATATGATCTCAGCTTATAATAGGTGACACGGTCAAACAAATGTACATAGATATGATCTCAGCTTATTATAGGTGACACGGTCAAACAAATGTACATAGATATGATTTCAGCTTATTATAGGTGACACGGTCAAACAAATGTACATAGATATGATCTCAGCTTATTATAGGTGACACGGTCAAACAAATGTACATAGATATGATCTCAGCTTATTATAGGTGACACGGTCAAACAAATGTACACAGATATGATCTCAGCTTATTATAGGTGACACGGTCAAACAAATGTACACATCGACATGAATAAAGGTAGAATAGCTGTAATGACTTGATCGCACACTAACGCTTACACTAACGCTTACACTAACCATTACACTAACGCTTACACTAACCCTTACACTAACCATTGCACAAAGCCTTAAACTAACCATTACACTAACCCTTATAGTAGCAGCTAGGCCAACATTTAGTACACTATCAACAAATTTAAGGGGTTGTTGATGTTTCAATATACA
>NW_026732336.1:150000-330000 GCF_028476545.2 Physella acuta
TGATACGGATCTACGATTTTGATAAAATACTTATATATGAAATTTCATCAACCGAGCTGTAACGGTACTTAAATAATCGTGTTTACACACAGACACACACACAGACACACACACAGACATACGGACAGAATTGCAAAGCCCAGTTTTTCAGACTGGATTACGCATAAAACCTTTTAATTTTGATAAATCTGGATCGATAATTTTTGCTCGATTAAAATAAGTCCTCTATACTTCGGATGTGAAGAAGGACTGAAGTGTAATACGGTGAAAATTGTTAAAATTTCAAGTGATTTTTGTGCACGATTACAATACTTTCTCTATACTTCGTATTTAAGAGAAAGTAAAAATGACAAATGACGAGTTTATTTAACTTCTCTACTGCCGCAACGTGCGACCTGAAGGCTAAGAAATATTTGAGCACTAGGGCAAATTTTTATTTTATTTTGAAATAAAATTTTAATAGATTTTGCAATATCTTCTGATATCTTGTTATATTGTGTCATATCTTGTCATAACTTATCATAACTTGTCTTATCTTTTATGTCATTAAGAAATATATATATGTAATCACACAACGTTTGACATAGAAAATAGGGTTGGGCCTTCAGGATTGTTGACAGAATCTATAATATAACGCTGCTGGTAGTGTGTCAGTCATTCATAGCAATAGATTTTGGAACCATAAAAGTAAACATCGTACCATGCAGTGCTTTTAAATTGAATTGCCTTACCTTTATTAAGGTTTGTTTATATAACAACTTAAACTTATTTTATATTTTCCACTGTTTTTACGCATTCGCATAACGTAAAGAAAATATTAAATACACGCAAATTGCTAAAACATATTGAACTGATCAATGTCAAATGATATTATTGCTTAGAAGCCTAGATAAATGGATACATTTTAATAATAGTAGGGAGGTAATTTAAAAAAATGTGAATGCAAAATCTGCAGACACCCAAGAGGGAATTATTGTTGGAATAGTATAATTAACATGGATTAATAAAGTGCAATATGGTAGGTAAAACACAGATATTTTAAATACTGACTCTATTTATTTTATACACTGAACATACTGTTTATTAATTATTATTTTAAATACCAATTAATATGTTTTAATAACAGTATAGAAGCCACTCCTAAATGCCCCTATGTTTACTTTTATCTATCGGTTTGCTGTGCGGACAAGCTGGGGTTGTTATAGTCGTTCTCTAAATTGAATCAGCCGGCGCCCGGGCAGGGTTCGACTGTGCGCGATGGGCTATACTGTGAGCGCTATGGGTTTGTGTTGTGTTTGTGTTGTCTTTTGTTTTTCAGTATTCAGTTTGTGTTTGTGTTTTTTTTTGCGTTTGTGTTTCGATTGTGTTTTTTTTGTCTTTGTGTTTGCGTTGTATTTTTGTTTTCTTTTTTGTTTGTTTGTTGTGTTTGCGTTGTTTTTGGGGTTTGTCTTTCCATTTGTTTTTGTGTTTGCGTTGCGTTTGTGTTTTCTTTTCTGTTTGTGTTGTGTTAGTTTTTGCGTTGTATTTGTGTTGTGTTTTCTTTTGTGTTTGTGTTTAGTTTTGTTATGTTCCATAATTGGTTTAAAGTGATTCCCCGTGGCGGAGCACGGGTATGCAGCTAATTATGTATGTCGTTTCTGTACGAAGTGTTAGTTTGATGCTGATAGGATTATTGACATAGTTCTATGTCATTTCTGTACGAAGTGTTAGTTTTAGTTTGATAGTCCCGTGTTTCTACCCGCAGTTTGAGAATTTTTGCTTGAAACTATTTTCATACGTTTTAACCTTTCATCCGACACCGGGTTTACAACGGTCACGTGATATGACGATGCACTGAGTCATTGCAATGTAATTTTATTAATGTCACTAATGCCTAAGTCTCATTGTACCACTCTATGTCTTACCTGTAAGCCTCAGAAATACCAAATCAATTGTAATACGCCAGTTACTCCCAATGTGTTGTGTGTAGTAGGACATCTATCTGTTGAAATGATCTAGACGTACCTTCGAGCGCTGTGGTCCTAATGCCGCTAAGAGCACACAAAACTGACGGGACCTGATATTTGAATAGCTGTACCTAGCAAAGTGGAGAGAGGGGGCGTTTCACCTTGATAGCTTTTGAATCGCTTGACTCCGTGTAGGCTGGGGACTGTGTAGGCGATACAATAAAACTGGTAAACACCTCCCCGAGATTTCATTTTTTTGGAGCTGACTGTGTAAAGAGAGTCGAGCCCTGAGATAAGACATCGTCTGTAGACAGGTTTACTGTTTGCAAAAAAAAAAACAGTAAACCGCCTAGGCAAACTGATTTTAAATTGGACAAGTGGACTAAATATAGGACACGGGGCCACGTCATCAGGTATTGAAACCATAAAGCTGTATAGGGGTACAGTGGTTAGGGTATGGGGCAAGGTGTTCTGTGTTTAGGTACAGTGGTGAGAGTATGGGGAAGGGTGTTCTGTGTAGGGGTACAGTGGTTAGGGTATGGAGTAGGGTGTTCTGTGATTGGGTGTAGGGGTACAGTGGTGAGGGTATGGGGCAAGGTGTTCTATGTTTAGGTACAGTGGTGAGAGTATGGGGAAGGGTTTCTGTGTAGGGGTAAATTGGTTAGGGTATGGGGCAAGGTGTTCTGTGATTGGGTGTAGGGGTACAGTGGTTAGGGTATGGGGCAGGGTGTTCTGTGATTGGGTGTAGGGGTACAGTGGTGAGAGTATGGGGCAGGGTGTTCTGTGATTGGGTGTAGGGGTACAGTGGTTAGGGTATGGGGCAAGGTGTTCTGTGTTTAGGTACAGTGGTGAGAGTATGGGGAAGGGTTTCTGTGTAGGGGTAAATTGGTTAGGGTATGGGGCAAGGTGTTCTGTGATTGGGTGTAGGGGTACAGTGGTTAGGGTATGGGGCAGGGTGTTCTGTGATTGGGTGTAGGGGTACAGTGGTGAGAGTATGGGGCAGGGTGTTCTGTGTAGGGGTAAATTGGTTAGGGTATGGGGCAAGGTGTTCTGTGATTGGGTGTAGGGGTACAGTGGTTAGGGTATGGGGCAGGGTGTTCTGTGATTGGGTGTAGGGGTACAGTGGTGAGAGTATGGGGCAGGGTGTTCTGTGTAGGGGTAAATTGGTTAGGGTATGGGGCAAGGTGTTCTGTGATTGGGTGTAGGGGTACAGTGGTTAGGGTATGGGGCAGGGTGTTCTGTGATTGGGTGTAGGGGTACAGTGGTGAGAGTATGGGGCAGGGTGTTCTGTGTAGGGGTAAATTGGTTAGGGTATGGGGCAGGGTGTTCTGTGTAGGGGTACCGTGGTTAGGGTATGGGGGAGGGGGTTCTGTGTAGGGGTAGAGTGGTTAGGGTATGGGGAAGGGGGTTCTGTGATTTGGTTGTAGGGGTACAATGTTTAGGGTATGGGGCAGGGTGTTCTGTGTAGGGGTAAATTGGTTAGGGTATGGGGCAGGGTGTTCTGTGATTTGGGTGTAGGGGTACAGTGGTTAGGGTATGGGGCAGGGTGTTCTGTGATTGGGTGTAGGAGTACAGTGGTTAGGGTATGGGGCAGGGTGTTCTGTGATTGGGTGTAGGGGTACAGTGGTTAGGGTATGGGGCAGGGGTTTCTGTGTAGGGGTAGAGTGGTTAGGGTATGGGGGAGGGGGTTCTGTGTAGGGGTACAGTGGTTAGGGTATGGGGCAGGGGGTTCTGTGATTGGGTGTAGGGGTGCAGTGGTGAGAGTATGGGGCAGGGTGTTCTGTGTAGGGTACAGTGGTTAGGGTATGTAGCAGGGTGTTCTGTGATTGGGTGGAGGGGTACAGTGGTTAGGGTATGGGGCACGGTGTTCTGTGTAGGGTACAGTGGTTAGGGTATGTAGCAGGGTGTTCTGTGATTGGGTGGAGGGGTACAGTGGTTATGGTATGGGGCAGGGGTTTCTGTGATTCGGTGTAGTAATTAGTAGACGTCACCAGCTGCTATTAGAACGCGGATGGATAGCCTATCAATAATAAACTGGTTAATTTGACTGATAATAGAATAGAAAGGAATTATATATATATTAGCTTCTGTTGATGGAGACTCCTGACGGACATGAATCGACATGTTTTTACGCTGATAAACAAACCAGACATACTACTTGTGTGTAGGTTAGTGTTAATGTCAGTATATTGGTGTTTGTATGTAGGTGTTTGTATGTCAGTGTTTTTGTACGGATCACCCAATTTTACCCGATAAATCTATTTATATCCTAGATCATTCTCTCGAGTAAAAAAGGAGGATTGGCAACTCTGCCACCCCCCCCCCATTCAACAAAAACCTGCTAGAAAAAAAACTCACCCATGAAACTAAGAGAGCTTGGCAAGGAAGTTGCCACTCTCGTTTAGTGGATCCTGTGTGCTAGTGAAACCTTTCCGAAAGTTGACAATCCACCAAATCTTCTGACAAGCAAAGCAAACAGTAATATTGGGACCTGGAACAAAATCCTATTATATATATATATATATATATATATATATATATATATATATATATATATATATATATATATATATATATATATATATATATATATATATATATATATATATATATATATATATATGGTGACGTGACAAAAAATTCAGGCACAAATGATCTTAGGACAAAAGATATCAAGGACAAATGATTTCAAGAATAAGATACATCAGGACAAAATATGTCAGAAAATTTGTATCATGGACAAAAAATCACAAAATATCATGCAGCAAACCAATTGTAGTATTTATTATGATTTTAGTCTATTTTAGTGGATTTTTAAAATTATTTTTAACTGCTTGCTGTAATCTGATGTCTTCTAGTTTTGACCGGCGTGAAAAGGTTAAATCAATAGGTCCGGTAGAAGTGTTCTAAATTTTGCTCCCATGTTTTTGATTATGATGGACTATTGACAGAGTAATCAAATTAAAAATAAATGCATATGCGACTTTCGAGAAACCTAACATAGCGTAAAGTATTACTTCAGTTCACTGAAAATTTAACATAAAGTAAATAAGATCTTTCACTTCGGTTTCCCAAAAGCGTCTATCTTGAGTACTGTTTCAGTTAATAGACGAAATTTCGTCTATTAACTGAAACAGTACTCAAGATAGACGCTTTTGGGAAACCGAAAGTAGAATAAGTATTACTTCCAGTTACCGTAAATCGTTGAAAAGTCGATACGGAACAAAACATTTGATATAACACTCATATATAAAATTTTGTCACCCTAGCTGTAACGATAGTCAAGTTCTCGTGTTTACAGACAAACAGACAGACGAACACACAGACATGCAGACAACATTGCAAAATTTTTCCGAATCAGGGAGGTATAAAACGTCGACATTAGTCAAAATCTCGATTTCGATTTTTCGCACACATACAATACTTTCTCTATATTTCGTATACGATAAAATAATAAATGTGCCATACGTGAGGTGAGGTATATTTTACGTTTCTGTTCACTTGGAATATGGGAGTATAGTTGTGTGGTAAGTTGTTCGTCCTGCCACCTTAGATCTACCTAACATAGCTATGCAACCATCGTGTGTGGGTGGGCTCAGGACTTTAAACTAACATAGATCCAGTTTCTGAACTGCAGACTTTCACGATAGCAGTCGCTCACCCATTTACCCCTCCCCTTCCAGATCACACTATCCCACAGATAGTTATAAAACAAGATCACGCTATCCCACATATATTTATAAAATCAGATCACGCTATCCCACAGATAGTTATAAAACCAGATCACGCTATCCCACAGATAGTTATAAAACAAGATCACGCTATCCCACATATATTTATATAATCATATCACGCTATCCCACATATATTTATATAATCAGACATAGAAACAAAAAGAAATCTCTTGGATATTTTTTTTTAAATATTAATTTGACTTTGACGATTAAAATGTTGGTATTAAATTAGCAGTATTGCTAAGTTTAGTATTGGTTTAGTTAGTACATAGCTTATATAAAGGGTTCGATTTTAGGCGAATGTTTTCCTTAACTTTAGCGAGGCAAGGCAGTATGCCAAGTATACATATCCGTACATAAGTTGTTTGAAATTACATATTTATTTTGATTATTACGAAACCACAGACAATATGGCAACTTATTGGCTGCTTATAGAACTGCGCTGATTTGATTGTTTTAAAGATTTATTTTTCTGTTCAAGTAGATTTTCATTTACATAACAAGATGCGGGTAATATGTGCAACATATGCCTTTCTTTATGAGCAATATACATATATTTATATATATATGTAACATATGCCTTTCGTTTTTATGAGCTCGGCATTCAGAGTCTTTTCCAGATTTATAGGGAGCGATAAAAGGCTCCGAATGTTTAACATAATACAATGTATATATATATATATATATATATATATATATATATATATATATATATATTGTTTTTTTAAGCAATGAACTAGGCTAAATGAGGATTCTGTGATTGACTCTGTGATTGACTCTGTGATTGACTCTGTGATTGAATCTGTGATTGACTCTGTGATTGAATCTGTGATTGACTATGTGATTGACTCTGTGATTGACTATGTGATTGACTATGTGATTGACATAGTGCTCGTAAGTCCCATACATCATCTTTTCCCGCTCATGCCCAAGACACATGGGTCAGATGAAGTAGAGTTTATCTGTTTCAGTGACGTTGGCATACGAAGGGATATTTTCACATTGATAACAAAGAAAAAAATATTTTTCATAAAAAACGTTTTACTAACAAGCTTTTACGTAATAATGCATTAAACAATACTGTTTGAATTACTATATAAATCCTACTACTATTTTATTTATTAAACAATGCCCAACATATTTTAAAAAAAAAATTCTTCATGCAAAAATAAAACTATTATCACGAGGGAATTGTGATGGCTGTCATAAACGTTTATCGTAAATAATGCGCAAATTATGAAACTTTTTAATTCTTAAAAAGGTATGATTTTTTCAGACCATGAAAAGTCTGTCCAATAGCTTTTTGAAAAAGTCGACGTGATAAAAGATGTAATGATATAATATAAATTTAAGCCGTTTAAATTTGATTGCTATAATTGCATAAATAAGAAAGCCTTAGCGTTGTTAAAAGTATCGAAAAATATTAAAAAATCGGAGGTTTTCGTTTTCTATGACAACATTGATTTTTTTTCAAAAAATGTTTTAGTTGTTTAATACTTACTTTCATGTGCGAAACATTATAAAATTATTCAAAAGGCTTTAGATCTTAAATTGTAATAAAAGAAAAAAAACTGAGTATATCCCCTTAACAAGACCGCCCGTTATCCTTGGATAGATGTGTGTTACGGGGTCATTAAGAAATTACGACACACTTGTTTGACGATTTTTGTCTTCCATTTCTCCCTCTACACTGTCACACACGCTCACAAAAAAAGCTAAAAAAAAATCTAAAAGACTTCACATCTCAGCCAACAAGCTTTTTCTCTATTAAAAACACTGCCGCCATATAAATGTTTAGAGAAAGTAAAATCTAGCCAAATATTATTTTGAATTAAATTATATCCTAATTTAAATAATGCCATTTATAGGAAGCAAAGATGTAAATAAAATATTTAGGGAATAAAATAGTTTAATAAAGAAAATCAATTATTTATTGTGTTTTTATAGTTGTTTTTTTTTCTGAACAAAATTATTTTTTCTTGTAGAAATAAGTATAATAAAAATATTGGTTCTGAAATTTTATAATTAAAGTTGAGTTTCTACCAATGATTATATCAATACATTAATTACCGTCTTTATATATATTTGTATATAACATTTTTAAAACAAAGATGTTTTTCTCTACATAAACGTTTTATAGCTCTACACATAGTATAAATGCGCAGATCAAGCTGAAAAAAAAAAGAAAAAACAAAAACAACAACAACAAAACAACAACAGCTAAACAATAAACGAATTTATATACATACTAGCCGTCCCGGCCAGGCCCTGCACTGGCCTCTGTTAAAAACCTATCTGTAAATGACCATGGCATGTGTGTTTTGTAATCAGCATATACCCGACATTGCCCACCCTAACCACAATCAACCCAAACCTAAACACACAACAAAAGAACCGCAAACATAACACAAACAAACACAACACAAACACAATATTAACACAACAGAACCACAGCACAACCCAACACTAACACAACAATGACGTCACAGGTGAACATTACACCTACCCAACTCTACTTCATCTGCCCAATGTTCCGCCGAGTCTCAGACAACATGTTTTATCGTTTAAAAAAAAAAAGATTCCGGCCGAGCATGGCTCTGACCACAGTATCCAAATTATATGCTTAAGACAAATAAACAGAAGAACTCTACTTCACCTGCCCTGTATCCCGCCATGTTCCGATAAGCAACTTCATCATTCACATCTAAAAAAAAGCAATATTTAACATAGACAAGATGTGTCTAGAACCCGTGCCACCCGCATGGAAGCCTATTACACTAACACTTTAGCTATCTAGGCTTTTTGTGTTAGTGCTCTATATTAATACTTTGATTCTGCTTAAGAAACTTGATTACGCGAATAGGCCCTAGATCTAGTATTATTTCAAATTAAAATTTATCTTAAATAAGCAAATACCATAGCTAAACAAACAAAGATTTATATAAAATAATGAAGGTAAGAAATAGTTTAGTATAGAAACTCATTATTATCTAGATCTAGATAGTAAGAGTTATCTAGATTCTACGACTGGTTTGGTTAAGTCGAGTTTTCTCTTAGATCTAGCTAGAACCTAGATAGATAAATCACTTGTATCCTTGAATTAGATGATCAGTGAAGCTAAAAAGCAAAGATTTATATCAAATATTAAATCACATGTATCCTTGAATTAGATGATCCGTGAAGCTAAAAAGCAAAGATTTATATCAAATATTTAAGGACTAAAATAGTTTAATAAAGAAACTCAATAATGTATTCTGATTTTAAAATGCTTTTTAATTTTAACTAATTAATTTTGGTTTGACCTACATTCTAGATCTATAAATAACTCACTTCGACAGCTGATCGTTAAATTCCAGATATAGAATCTAGAGAAATATATTTTATATTTAAGGGGGGATGGGTAGTCAATACACCAAATTAAAAAAATGACAGCTTAGAGACAAGTTTTGTTATTTACTGAATCAATTAGGCCCAAAACCTTAATAAAAAATACTTTTCAAAATGATGAAACATATTTTTGAGTTTTGATAGTGGAAATAGGGGGTCGGAAAGTGCAATTTTAAGTATATAGTAGAAACAATTTAACTCTAAAACTATACATACAAATTCAAAGAAACTTTGCAGTCATCAGGAAGTTTGTATTTTTAATGGATGTGCAAAGGGAAATTTCGATATTTTAAAAAATAAATTTTTAGTTAATTTTACTATTTTCCTTCGTTGTTTAGCATTTTATATCAGTTGAACGGCCAAAATGTAATATTAAAAACTTTTTTAAAAAATTATAATAAAGTAAAACCCCTTTGCACGACCATAGTAAAATATGTTAAGCACACATAGCACAAATTATAAGCAATTCTGATGAGAAATAATTGAATGAGATTGCTACCCCTGTCATCACTACCCTAAAATTGACAAAATGGAGAAAACACAAAATTAAACTTTCAAATCAAAATTTTTTATTATGTACAAATAGCTATAAGAAAAAACATGCATTATTTACATAGATAATTCAAGTGTAAAACATAATAAATGTGAGAAATAAATAATCTAAAAACCTGCAGAATTTTTATACATTTTTGAACCACTCCACCCCACAATGATTAAAAAATAAAAAAATTAAAATTTCCCTGCACTAACTTTTACCACCTTCCATACACTCAAAGTCTTGCTGAGCAACAATCCTGGCACTAACTATTTCTTTTTTTCTTCTTTTCACCTCCAAACACTCCTTTCTTTCAGCTTTAGACACACGCTGTGTGTCCCTTTTCCCCCTTTTTTCAGTGTTATATTACTGATTTTACAGCCAATGTGCTGCAAAAAATTGTGTAGGCCAACACTTCCTGAATTGAACTCAGCTACTGAAAGTGAAGTGCCCACATCAACTCTTTTTTTTCCTACAAAAATATGCTTGCGGACGCGAGCCCAAATCTTGGCATGTATGCTTTCATTTGCATTTTGTGTCATGCCTGAAAAGCATCGGGAGAGCAGACTATCAGAGGTGAGCCTCTCATAAATAGGCTTTACCTTTTCAGCCACCACCTCTGATAGAAAGCAGCTGCTCCTCCCAATGTGTGAGGGAGGTTGTAAATTGAGAGCAAGAGCTCGCTGCCAAAAGCACCAGGACGATTCACCGGCAGGACAGTCACTGTGGTTTGGTTTATCGTCGGTTGATGTAGCGTGATTGTAGCTCATCATTATTTTGTGCCTCAGCTCCTCAGTAGTGCTGCACCTGCTGGACACAGCCTTCTTGTAATATTTTTGGAGGAGGTTCATTTTTACCTGAAGGTAAAATATTTTTGTTTTACAAACAAGAAAAAAAAAGAATGTAGTAATTCTTATATGATGCAAGAAATTTTGAATTGCACTCACTTGTGTTAGGCTTCCTGTTTTACGCCTACCTAATGTCCGGCCACTCTTGGACTCATGTGCCACCAGGTTCCTGAGTGCTGTGCCTAGCCTCTTCGACACATGGTTTGTGCACTCTTCTTTTTGGATTGGCACATCATAAGGTGACAGGATCATGAGCTCATTGTAGGTTTTGCAATCACCATCGCTGACAAACGTAGTATACCTCAGACCATTGTCTAACGAACGCTGCCACATGGTCTTTGCTGCCTCTACCTCCATGAGACCTGAAGACCCAGTATGGTTTATGTCACAGTCACCTTTGCGTGACTGATACCACTCTAAGTAGGCCTCCTGTCCCTCTTTCCTCTTAATCTTGCCTGTTGTTGAACACAGCTAGAAAAAATAAGACTTCAGTAGCAAATTGTAATTATTTGACAACACAAATATACTAAATAATAATAAAACTATAATTATTATTCTACCTGACAATGTGTGGACATAACATGAAAATCCACTGCCAATCCTGTTGTTGACTCAATGACAACGCCAAGTCCATGTTTTGAGGTATGACCCCTCTTGTACCACGTACCATGAAAACTGACAGTGATGTCAAGAGGTTTATCTGCTTCTGCGCCATACAGTTTTTTTTACTGTATTTACAGCTTCAGCTTTTACCACATCACTTAAAGCTTCATTTTTCTTGTGTATGGCATTGAGATGGGCCATGTATGTCTTTTGTTCCATTGAGTCCATCCCCATCGCCTCACAGAATGCTTCCATCCCAGCATGTCCTAGTCCTATGTTTAGAAAAGAAGCAACCAGCCGCCTGTTAATCTCAGAATGCTTGCTATCTGCAAGTGTTTTAGATGTTGGAGTGCTACTATGGAGCACATTACACTTGGAGCAAGCAACTCGCAAGATCAGCACAGAGCCAGTTCTCTTTTCACAAGATAACGCGAGCTTTTCACAGCATACATTACAGCTCAGCTCGCTGAATAGGCTGCCCAAATTGCTTAGATCAATCAAAGTATATGATGAGAGCTCGTTGCTTTTAGGCACATCAACATCAGGCTTGTCTTGAAATAAACAGGCAGAAAAGTTTAGCTTCCGCTTGGAAGCAGATTCTCTTACATGAATATCTGGTAACACAGTGTCCTGGTTGCTAGTTCCTGGAGTTTCAGTTGAAAGTGTTGGCTCATTCAGCTGAATCTGGGCTTTGTTTGTAAGCATGAAAGATCTTGCATTGGCCATGGCAGCTTTCTTGGAACGAACATTGCGTTTGTTTCTGCTGACTGCAGCTCGTTTGATGGGTGCCATTTCACTGAAAAATAATAAGTAATTAGTCAATAAACATTGATTACAGTTACTACATCTAGAATAAGTCTTACTACTAACTGAAATAGTAAATCTAATTATAACTACTAGATTATTACAGGTAATAAGTTGTTATATAATTATGAACATGTTAGTACTAGAGTTAGATCTAATCTAGATATAGATCTAGATCTAGAATTGCCTAGCTAGTAAAGTAGCTAGACTATCTACTCTAGCTAGAATCTAGATTCTAGATCTAGAAGTCTAGATAGATCCTAGATCTAGAAATCTAGATCTAGATCTAGATCTAGACCAGACTAAACTAAATCTAGATTTAGCATAAATTAACAATAAAACAACTTTCAGATAGATCTAGAACTGTTACAAAATAAGAAAATTAAAATATTTACCTTGAGAATTGCTTGAAGCAAACACAAATGATCAGTAATGCTTGAAATTCAGTTACTACGTTGTTGAAGCGTGTGTTTGAATATTGATCGATGAGGAACAATGGCCAACCAAAGTAAACCAAAGCATTGCATTATGGGCCACGGTTAAATGAAAAGGACTGATGAAAATTAATATAGATCTATGTGTTGGAACGTAATAAAAATAGCAAACGAACGTATCGTTAAAGCTATAGCCGACAGAACATTAGCTATATAATGCGTTATAGTTACTTTTGAATTAGCAATGGAAGTATGAATTAGTATGGAAGCTGCCATTATTGTTGTAAAAAGTAAATGAATCATGTGACGTGACTATTCACTATTCACTATAAGTAAAATCATTGTTCTGAACTATTATAATTAATGTGGTTCATCTACCAATGAATAAATCAATAAATTAATTAACGTCTTTAAATTAGTTAGTGATTAACAGTCTGTTTAGAAAATAAAATTGTTCTCTACCTCAATACTATTTTACAGCTCTACACATAGTGAAGATTCTATTCTGTAACCAAACGGGAAAAAAAATATTCAAACAGGTAAACAAACTTTAGTTTTAGTAGTATACTGGACTACCCGTTACCTAGTTAGATAACTGTGGGTTTCGGGGGTCATCTATAAAAGACATCACGTCTGTCACTTATCATCACAAAATAACCAGACCCCACATTCAAAAAGACGTTTTTTGTCTTTAAAAAACACCGATTTCGGCTGAGAATGGTTCCGTCCACACTGTCCCTTCATATGCAGACGTCACAGGTAAACTCTACCTCTACCCAACTCTACTTCACTGCCCAGTGTCCTGCCAAGTCTCAGACAACATGTTTTTATCGTTTAAAAAAAAAACGATTTCAGGCGAACATGACTCTGACCACACTATCCCTTTATATGTTGAGGACACAGAAACAGATACACTCTACTTCACCAGCCCTGTGTCCCGCGAGTTCCCGAAAGGCAACTTTATCATTCAAGTTTTAAAAAAAAGAAATTTAAAAAAAAAAAAACTCACTTTGTCGTGATGTGTCTCGAACCCGTGCCACCCGCATGGTAACCATTACACTAACATATTAGCTTTTTGAGCAGCGACTACCTAACGTATAATTAGTACTATAATTTACCTCAAAGTAAGAAATCAGTTAACGCGAATATGGCCTATTATTTTAACATAAATTAGGGGCCTAGATCTATATCCCAAATTAGCCAATTCCATAGTTAGACAAAAAAAGATTTATATTAAAAATGAAGGTCTGAAATAGTTTATTATAGAACCTCATTATTATCTAGATCTATATCGAGATAGAGTTGTCTAGATTCTACGACTGGTTTGGTCTAGTTTTCCATAGTAAACCCGTAGTTCTAGACAATCTAGATCTAGAACCTAGATAGATAAATCCCTTGTATTCTTGAATTAGATGATACTTAAGGCTAAAAAGCAAAGATTTATATCATATATATATATATATATATATATATATATATATATATATATATATATATATATATCAAATATAAGGAGTAAAATAGTTTAATAAAGAAACTCAATAATTTTACGTGATTTTATAAATGATTTTATTTTAACTGATTAATTTTGGTTTGACATAGATCTAGATTCTAGATCTTTAACTTTTTCTTCCTTCGACAGCTAATCTGCAGATGTAGAGAAATTTATTGTATAGACTTCTAAAATAAATAAAACTGTTAAAAATGATAATAGTGTTGAAACCTTTTAAATATAGCTAACGGGCGCATCTTTAAAGCTATAGCAGAGAGAAAATTAGTTTTATAAAGCGTTAAAGTTTTCAATGGGCAACACAATCTTCGATGGAAGCTGCCATTGTTGGATTAAAAAGCAAATAAATCATGTGACGGCACTAAAAGTAAAGTCATTGTTCTGAAATTACATAATTAATGTAGTTAATCTACCAATGAATAAATCAATAAATTAACTAATTCACGTCTTTAAATTAATTTGTGATTAACAGTCTGTTTAAAAAAGAATATTCTTCTCTACCCAAATATTATTTTACAGCTCTACACATAGTGCAGATTCTCTCCTGTAACCAAACGGACAAAAATAAATAAATATTCAAACATGTAAACAGACTTGAATTTTAGTAGTATACTAGACTACCCGTCATTCCTTGGATAACTGTGGGTTTCGGGAGTCATCCATAAAAAAACATCACTTCTGTCACTTAACGTCACAAAAGCCAGACCCCACATTCAAAAAGACGTTTTTACAAGCTTTTATTTAACTCACTTCCTCTGTCGACAGTCTGTTTGTCGTCAGTCTAGATCGAAACGCAGGAGTGAAAATTCGGACAGTTCTACTTGACCGATACGATTCACAGTTGGCACGTGGGTCAAGACATGAAGACAATACAATCTGAATCTAAATTTGACTTAATTGGATGCCTAATTAATTTTTCATGAATTAATTAAAATTTGGACCGAATTAGTAGGCATGTCTATCCAACCACACTACATACGTCATCACGTCCAATCAGGTTTAATAGCTGCGCTATCACGTTCAATAGACGCGCAATGGTTTTTAGTCTTGTAACACTATTGCAAATAAAACTTGTAAAGTACTGAAAAAAAAATCATAAAAAACATTTTAATAACAAGCTTTTATGTAATGATGCACTAAAAAGTAGAAAATAAATTATACACTACTATTTAAATTACTATAAAGAAAAGCGTGGGTCTCTTCTCAAATATTAGTAAAGGTATCCAATAGGTACTAAAGTACTAAAGTGACCCACGATTTTCTTTATAGTAATTTAAATAGGAGTGTATAATTTATTTTCTACTTTTTAGTGCATCATTACATAAAAGCTTGTTATTAAAACGTTTTTTATGTTGTTTTTTTATCTTTGAAAAACACCGATTTCGGCTGAGCATGGGTCTTACCACACCATCCCTTCATATAATGACGTCACATGTCACCTACTCAAATCTACTTCTCCTGCCCAGTGTCCCGCCAAGTCTCAGACATGTTTTTATCGTTTAAAAAAAACGATTCCGGCCGAGTATGTCTCTGAACACAATATCCCTTCATATGCAGAGGATTAAGAAAAAGGTAAACTCTACTTTAATATTCCCATTTCAAAAAAAAATAATTGAATTTTTTTTTAAAATTATATAGATAGATAAGATAAGGGATCCGGACAAAAGGCCAACACGGACAAAAGGCCGACAGTGACAAAAGGCCGACAAGACAAAAGACCGACAAGACAAACGGCCGACAAACAGGCGACTGCTAAAAGGCCGACATCTAAAAGGCCGACAAGACACAAGACCGACAAGACAAAAGGCCGACATCCAAAAGGCCGACAAGACAAAAGGCCGACTGCTAAAAGGCCGACTGCTAAAAGGCCGACAAGACAAAAGGCCGACAAGTTTATAAATAACAAACTACAACTACAGAGATGTTTAATATATAAAATATGTAATTATATACGACTTTTTGAGTTTCTCATAAATATTCTTAGGTACATACAATAGGATAAAATAAAACACACGATGTAGCCAATTATTTGTTGCCGATAAATTAGTCCATATATAGGGAAATCACAGGGGTAAGTTTACACAAAAAATAAAAATAACTTACCAATTTTGGCACACTTGTATCACAATCACAACAGAACTAATGAATCCAATGAATATAGTATACACTTTTTTTCACGCAATTCGCAATGGCCGAAACTAAAATATAATTCACATTTTGTCAGTATTTAACATATAGTCCAGTGAAGGAACGCGATTTTTCTACTTCATTTGGTTTCTTTGATTTCTTTGCAAAATATGTAGTTAAGGCCACCGATCTGTTTATTCTTTGTAAACTCCCGTCATCCCTAGTCGCACGGACCCCATTGTCCACCTTATAAGGATCGCAACTTGCATTGTCTCTTGGCGTTCCACCTTTTTGCATGTGGGTGATGATGCCGGCGGCTTTTGATTTGGTTGTTTGATGATTATCTCACCTCGATTGCACAGAAGGAGCTATGAAAAACAGCAGTGACCGCATTTTGTAATAATTAGGTGTTGATTCCTTGTGTTTAAGACACTCCCGTAATCTCAAGTCGCTTTACCCGATGGTTAACCTTATAAGGATATCAACTAGCACCGTCTCTTCTCTTGAAAGTTTCGCCATTTTTCATGCCTTAATTCAGTGGTTGTCAAGATAGGAGCTATGCAGTAAAACATATGTTGCGATATTAGTGTTTTTATTGCTTGTCGGCCTTGTGGTTTGTCGGCCTTATGGTTTGTCTGCCTTATAATCTGTCGGCCTTATGGTACGTCGGCTTTATAGCTGTGTGCCTTATAGCTGTCGGTCTTATGTCATGTCGGCCTTTTGGATGTCGGCCTTTTGTCCTACACCCGATAGATAGATAGATACACAGATACAATTGTATTCACTCTATTTTGAGATGTATCTTTTTGTTCTGGCGCATGATCTCGACGTATTGATTTTGTAACTTTAAACATTATTTGCACAGAGGATTAAATGAAGGGGTTGGGGGGGGGGGGGGGGGGGGGGGGGGGAGAAGAATGTTTTGAGTCTGACCAACAGTTTTTCAATACGGCCTAGTCATCTATATAGGTGCATGCACCAAAAAAAAAAATGGCCAGATAAATAGAGGTTGAGTATCCTAAAGTTCATGTTGAAATTACCATGTTTTCCCCGAAAAATGTCTTGCCGAACGACCCCCCATGATATTTTGTAAGGTGGTAGGAGAACACCTAGGGGTGTCAGAAAAAACTCGCCATTTCCGGGGAAAATCTGGAATGGGTCAAAACTGACCAATCGTATTTCCCTATATAATCTTTGTATTTTATGGGGAAACAATGACCAGAAAAAAGACCGCTTTCAGCTTCCTAGAGGGGGGGGGGGCGCTTTTTCGATTACTAAAATCAGAAAAAATTACATTGGATTAGTGAGTTGATAAACTTTACCACTTATAAAAGAAACCAATTGTAACAAAGCGTATTGTACGATTGTGTGACATTAAAAAACAGAGTGACGTTTAACACCCGCTCTAACAACTTTGTCAAGATGGTAAATCCCAAGGATTTACACTGGATTGGTGAGTAGATAACTCTTTTAACACTAAGAAAAGAAACCAAATTCACTAACGCTTTAAGCACAATTTCACCACCCAGTTTTGTTAAGAAATGACGCGACTAGTATTTGGTATGATTCTTGCGATTCTCTCAACTTCAACGTGAGGAATCAGATCAGGCGACACTCTTTGAAAAAAAAATTTAAGAGAGAAAAAAATATTATATTGTACGGAATAGATCTTGTTTTTATTGCTTTTTTTATCACACTTTGTTACTTTGTTTAACCTAACATAATTTTAAACTGTAATACACTATTATCGAAATTGTTCTAACAACACTGTAATATATTGAGAATTGTGAAGTCAAGGAAACTCACTTTTCTTGTATTAGTATTATATTTATAATGTTGTTTTTGAGTAATGCCCCTTGTATTATTGTTTAGTACTTCCTGTATCCAACATGGTGGCTGAGGCCCAATAAAGTTCTATATACAAACAGCATGGTTTCTATTGTCAGTGTTTCAATCTACCTCAATTGGCGACGAGGATAAATCAATCCACTAGAAAGAGCACCTGCTTACTTAAAAAGAAGTTTGCTAGAGCATATTGGCTAAGTATTTCTAGGATAATGGCGCTGTATGGCCAAATACAAGAATTTGATTCGAATGATGAAACCATTAATGATTATCTAGATAGGTTAAGCTTTTACCTTGAAGCTAACGACGTGACGATAGAAGCCAAAAAGAGAGCTGTTTTGTTAACAGTCATAGGGCCTCAACAATTTAGGCTATTAAAGGACTTATGCGCACCAGCTAGTCTAACTACCAAGAGCTTTAACGAGCTGAGCAAACTGCTAACAGACCACCATGCGCCCGTACCATCAAAGTTCCTGTGTAGAGCCAGATTTGACGGTAGGACTCGTCAACCAAACGAATCAATATCAGAATATGTTGCTGCTTTACGTCATCTAAGTAGATTCTGTGAATTCGGGGACACGCTGTCCGACAGACTATGTGAAAAGTTTGTGACAGGTGTAAATAACCCTGATGTTCAAAGAAAGTTGCTTCTCGAGTCAGATCTCACATTGGAAAAAGCAATACAACTAGCAACTTCATTCCGGCAGTCATCTGAGGCGGCGAGATCTCAAGCGCCCTCAGGGATCCATGCAGTAGCCAGCAGGTTAGTCAACAAACACCAACCCCATCAGAGCATTTCAACTTATGCTAAACAGCCTGCAAGTTCAAATCCTAGATCTAAATCTAGTAATAATTATCAAAAATGTAATCGATGCAATGGTCCCCATGCATCTCATCGATGCAAGTTCAAGTCAGCAACTTGTTATAAGTGCAGTAAGCAAGGTCACATTGCCAAGGCCTGCTTTGCAAAGTCTTCGTCTGTTGCTAAATCTAGCCAGTCAAGACAGTACCGCAACCAAAGGCAGCACTATGTTGACTCTCACCAAGACTACCTAACCCAACCAATGAACCACTCTACCTGTGAAAATGCTCAAACTGATTCGCAGCCGGAGTTCAACCTGTTCTCTGCGAAATCAAAAAGTCATGCTCCCATCAATGTACCAGTTTGTATAAACGGTAAGAGCATCATCTTCCAACTTGACACTGGAGCATCTCTTTCCGTCATCACAAAGAAGGACTTTGACGCTGTCACAGGAGGATCAGTGCCTCTACAACCATGTCACAAGTGCCTAACAACATACACAGGTGACAATGTTTCGGTAATAGGAGAGTGTATGGTTCATGTAAGTTATAATGGTCAAAGTGTTAAACTTCCTCATCTTGTGGTTGAAGGAAATGGACCACCATTACTAGGTAGGAACTGGTTAGTTGATCTTAAGTTAAACTGGGAGAGTATATTTTCAGTGAACAAAGCAAGAGAATCTAGTTTTACTTCAATAGATAAAGTAGTATCTGAAAACGAAGGTGTTTTTGGTAGTTCAGGATTACTAAATGATAGGACAGTGAAGATAAGCATTAAAGACACAAATCCAAGATACTGCAAAGCTAGAGTTCCACCTTATGCAATGAGGGATAAAATTGAAAATGAGCTAAGTAGATTGGAATCTAATGGTATCATAAAGAAGGTAGACTATTCCGATTGTGCCATTGTTAAAGAAGGATGCTTCTGTAAGAATTTGTGGAGACTATAAAGCTACACTGAATAAGCAAATAGAGCTAAATAAGTACCCTATTCCTAACATTGAGGAAATTTCTTTGAATTTGGCAGGAGGAGACAAATTCACTGAATTAGACTTTAGTCATCCTTACACTCAACTAGAACTGCATCCAGATTCAAAAGTCTATACTACAATAAACGCACATAAAGGACTCTACCAATATGAAAGACTATGTTTTGGTATATCATCCAGCCCTGGAATTTTCCAAGCTGTCATGGACAGTATTTTTAAGGATATTCCAAATGTTTGTGTTTACTTTGACAATGTGTACATAACTGGTAAGAATGACACTGAACATCTTAAAACACCTGATAAAGTCTTGAAAATAGTTGGTGAAAAAGGTTTAAAGATAAACAAAGATAAATGTCAATTCATGCTGACAGAAATTAGTTTTCTTGGTTACATTTTGAGCAAGCAAGGTCTCAGACCTCAGCCTGAGAAAACAAAAGCCATTAAAGAAAACAAACCCCTACCTGAGCATGCCTCACCAAGAATTCAAAGATGGGCTATCACACTAACTGCATACAATTATGAATTGAAATACAAACCTGGATCTGAGAATAGTGCAGATAGTTTTAGTCGTTTACCTTTAAAAAACCAAAGCCTTAGTTATGTACCAGAAGATGTATTTGTTCTTTTCACTATCATGGATAACTCCAATATAAATGTGAATGATATTAAAAGAGAAACACAAAAAGATGAGTGCTTAATAAAAGTATCTGAGTACTGTAAGAATGGTTGGCCTGAAGAGTCTGTGAATGATGACTTAAGGCCATATAAAATAAGAAAAATGGAATTAAGTCTAAAAGATGGAGAAGATGCAGTCCATTATCAGTCAGAGTTGCCTAAACTTAATATTTGTAACTTAATAAATGATTATGGTGATATGGCAATTTCAAATGCTTTTAAAGAGAATACATTAGTAAGAAGGAATTTGATCATCAAACAACCTTGCTAACATCATTAGCACTTACAGAAACTAAAAGGGTAACATCAAAAGAAAAAAAAAGATTTTTGCCATTTAATACACCCACTTCAAATACTGGATCACAGTTGCAAATTGATAGGGTCCAGGATAGTACTTTTAAACAGTATTTTTGGTTACCAAAAAGCACTATCAGATTACCTGAGAAAATTGATCAATCAAAGAAATCTATGTCAGTTAAGGATCTGAATAATAGCATAATACTTTCAGATGCCAATTCAAAAATAGTTCCATTAAATCATGACAAAACATCCATTGAAAGAGAATTTGGATTTAATGAGAATGTGTATCTGAGAAATTATGGGAGAAGGGAAAAATGGATGCCAGGTCAAATTGTTCAAGGTACAGGACCTGTGTCTTATAAAGTAAAAACAAATGATGGACTTATTGCCCGTAGACACGCAGACCAGTTAAAAATAACTTGTGCAGATAATAAGTGTGAATCTGTCAATCCCACCAAATCTGAACAGTTCACACCAACTCAGTTTGTTCCACAACCAAGTTCTGTTGATATGAGTGAACCAAGTGGTCTAGAGTCAGAAAATGTAAATTCTGGAATTAATGATTTAGATCCTAGACCTCCTGAGATAGAGAATCCAGATGGTCAGAATCTTGAGTCACCAAATCAAAAGCCACTGAGAAGGTCAAGCAGGACAATCAAAGTCCCAAATAAGTTAGACCTATGATTTTAAAGGTAAAAAGGACTTTGACATCATTGTTTTGTATTTTGATTATGTTGTAACATATTGTGCATTGTTTGTAAGGATGTAATCTACCAAATGATTTAAATCATGTAATGTTCATGTTACAATATAATTGGTGATTTTGGAATACTATCATTTGTCTATTGAGAGATGTGTTGTTGTTTACTAAGGGTAAAGGGATGTAATATATTGAGAATTGTGAAGTCAAGGGAACTCACTCTTCTTGTATTAGTATTATATTTATAATGTTGTTTTTGAGTGATGCCCCTTGTATTATTGTTTAGTACTTCCTGTATCCAACATGGTGGCTGAGGCCCAATAAAGTTCTATATACAAACAGCATGGTTTCTATTGTCAGTGTTTCAATCTACCTCAAACACGACCAAAAGTAGACCTGCACCTTCTACAAAGTACACTCTAAAGCAGTGATTCTTAACTTTTTGGAGGTACCAAACCCCAAGAGTTTCAAATGCGCATTCACCAAACCCTTCTTAATAGTTGTATCATCCCCCCTGACAAAATCCGATCGTGAATCATATGAGTCGGCTATGTGTTTTGACCTACGAGGAAGCCCCGAGACTGACTTACCGAACCTCTTGGGTTCGATGGAACTCACTTTTCTAAACGCTTTTGATTTTCTTCTTTTTATTCGTTTCGGCTTTCTAAGGAATATAGGCGCAGGAAACACTTCGTATGACCTTAATCTAACAAACTTATAATCCAACTATATAGTATGTCATAACAGAGACTGTTCCAAAGATAGAACATAAAAAGACTGTCCTAAACTAATTAGCACCTGCTACAAACTGCCCTCTTAACTCAGATGAGGTTTATTTTTTTCTGACATTAATAATAATTTTTAACGGACAATGCAACTTAAGTGGAATTTAATTGGCGTCGAGTAAAGATTTAGGGAACGACAATCATACATCGTAATTATTAATCCTTTTCCGGACTTTCGAACTTTCTCTCTCTCTCTCACACACACACACAGTTGGGGTCGCTACGCCTCTGACTAAAATGTGTCCACATTAAAACGTGACCACATTACAACGTGACCACATTAAAACGTGATCACAATAAAACGTGACCACATTAAAACGTGACCACATTAAAACGTGGCCACATTAAAAGTGACCACATTAAAACGTTGCCACATTAAAACGTGACCACATTAAAACGTGACAACATCAAAACGTGACCATATTAAAACTCGACCACATTAAAACGTGGCCACATTAAACGTGACCACATTAAAACGTTGCCACATTAAAACGTGACCACATTAAAACGTGACCACATTAAAACGTGACCACATTAAAACGTGACCACATTAAAACGTGTTCATTTTAAAACGGAATATCTGGTGTTTAGACAAATTTATCATTTCGCTACACTAGACCAAATCTAACACTAGACCAAATTTAACACTAGACTAAATCTAATACTAGACTAAATCTAATACTAGACTAAATCTAATACTAAACTAAATCTAACACTAGCCCTGACCCAAAACCTAACCCTAATTCCTTTCAGCTTGATAGCAATCATCGTTGGGTGCTGGCGGAGTACTTTTTGAGATAATTGCTAAAATAGCTAATTAAAACCTTCATTATAGAGCAAAGCGTGGCGTGGCAAATGTCAAGTCACGTACTTTAGCGACCGCTTTGTATGTCAATTGTCGCGGCTACACTCGTGAGTATTTATGGAGTAGGGTAGATCTGATCAGCCCCACTAGACTATATTCAGACTTCAGGGAGCGATCGCTTTACTTCAAGATGGCTTGTCCAATAATCTTCTTCTGCATTGTTTTCTTTTGTCTTTTTCGACTAATGCCGGCTACGACTGACATTAACCATGGCAAAGACATAATTGCAAAGGTGATTTTTAACTATTTATTCTTAGTATACATACCATTGTTAAATATACATGACACTCTCAATTTCGTTTCGCCTTTTCGTATCTTAGCTAAATCTATGTCAATATGACATCTTTTAAAACCGATTTTTTAAAAAATGTTCTACGTCAACGGAGTTTTTAATACAGATTTATATAAAACTTTCCGTCCCGGTCAGGCAATGCGCTAGCCATTAAAAGAGCAGCCGAATCACAATTTAAAGGTTTATTGTTTTAATGCTACTTCGGTTTCATCAAACATCAGATGCTATAAGTCAATAATTTATTTTACATTTTTACTTTCTCGTATATACGTAGTATAGAGAAAGTATTGTAATCGTGCAAAAAAAAAATCGAGATTTTTACAAATCTCGACGTTTTACACCTCACTGATACGGAAAAACATAATTTTGCAATCTTGTCCGTATGTCTGTGTGTGTGTGTGTCTGTGTGTGTGTCTGTCCGTGTGTAAACACGATAACTTGAGTACCGTTACAGCTAGGTTGATGAAATTTCATATATAAGTATTTTATCAAAATCGTAGATCCGTATCAACTTTTGAGCGATTTCCGATAACCGGAAGTGGTACTTTTCCTACTTTGAATTTTTTAAAAGCCTATAACTTGAGTACTATTTCAGATAGATAAATGAAATTTCACATGTAAGTAAAAGATCTAATTCTCTACCTTCTGTTAAATTTTGAGTAATTTCCGTTGACTGGAAGTAGTAATTTACGCTACTTCCGATTTCTCAAAAAACTAATGTAAATTTTAAAAGTACTAATAATATTGCGCACTATTATGCGCTTTTTTTATTTGCGTTCACTTGGTGTGCAATTAATTTGTCTACGAGATTTTATTCTATTTTTAAAACTTTAAGTATTTAAAATGGATTAAAAATCATGTCTATAGCCCGAGTTTCCATCCCCTGTTATTTTATATAAGAATATTCGAGAAAGTTTAGGGGAGATCACTCCCGGTTTATTTAATACACTTTTCTTTTTTTACTAATAAATTCCACTATATGTCAATGTACATTTTGTTTAATCTTAAAAATAGCAACGCATTTTCGATGCTCATGTGGCAAATGATTATCTGCACAATAGAAATAGCAGTTATTTAAAATACCGTACTTGTTAGTTCTAATAAAAATTATTTGTATTCCTAATGGAATTAATTTAAGATCATTATAATGTTATTTATATTATGGTTTTATTTTCCTCTGTATATGAAAAAAGAAATATAGTGGCCTTTATATTTCAATTAATGGTAATCCAATTGCAGATTATTTTTAAGTAAAAAAATACCTGATATCAAATCCAATTTAAAGCCCAAAGAAACTATAATCTAGCCCATAAAAAGCAACTGTGAAAATTAAAACATTTCAAACTGAAAATGTTATGTTTGCATCTTGTTAAACGAACTCAATAAAACTTTATGTTTATCTAACAAATTATGAAAACTCAATGTCAATCTACACTAAAAAATCAAATCAATATAAATGTTTTGAGAAATTCAAATTAAGGCCTAGGCCAACTTAAACATTCTTCTTTAATGAATTCACTTTCCAGATCAACTCAGCCTAAATTAAAATTAATAATACTTAAACCCAACTCAACCTTAAAGTCTTTTAAATATTACTTTAATCACTATTCGAGATATATATGAGACGATTCCAGATATATATGCAACCATCCTAATATATAAAAGCCTATGTGCGCACTTCTCTCTGTCCGCAATATTTTTTGGCTACGTGATCAACATGTTCAGCGATACATGGAGAAATTAGAGATTTTGGTTGAAAATAATATGGTGGACGGTATAAATGTATAAACTAAATTTTCTTTAAAAAAGGAAAATAAAAATAAAAGCATATTCGAATGTAGAGACACATTTCTATTAAAAACCGTTTACTGTCGTGACAAGAACGCATTAAACAATGACGTCACATGTCATATGTTTACACTAAGGAAACGAATGGCGTCATCTTCCAATTTTAGAATATAAAGAAATAAACTATTTCATTAAAATTTTATTTAGGTCTACGTACGCTATGAAATTTATACAATCCTTGATTATTTTATATACATCTTTGTTGGCTTAGCTATGGAATTGGCTAATTTGGGATAAAATGTAATTTGAAATTGAAATAATAGGGCCTATTCGCGTAACTTAATTTTCTAACGCGGACTCTCTATGTCAACTACACCACTAAGTTTATATCTATTTAGGACTTCCCAGATAGCTGAGTGTTTTTACAAGCTTTTATTTTACTCACTTCCTCGTCAGTCTGTCGTCAGTCTGACTGTCTGTCTAGATCGAAACGGCCGAGCGAAAATACAGGCACTTTCAACTGACAGATACGATTCGTATTCGGAACATGGGTCAAGACATGAAGACAATGCATCATGACATTAAATTTGACTTCATTGGATGCCTAATTAATTTTTTACCAAATTAGTAGGCAGTTCTATCCAACTACTCCACAGGCGTCATCAGGTTCAATAGCGCGTCATCATTTTCAATAGTCGAACAATTGTTTTTAGTCATGTAACTCTATTGTAAATAAAAACATGTAAAGTACTAAAAAAAAATGTCATAACATTTTTTTCATAAAAAAACGTTTTTATTCAAGCTTTTATGTACTAATGCACTAAAAAGTTGAAAATAAATTATAGACTACTATTTAAATAACTATAAAGAAATGCGTGGGTCACTTCAGTATCTATTGGAAACCTTTACTAATATTTAGGAAGAGACCGACGCTTTTCTTTATAGTTATTTAAATAGTAGTGTATAATTTATTTTCTCCTTTTTATTGCATTATTACATAAAAGCTTGATATTAAAACGTTTTTTTATGAAAAACATTTTTCGTAATCTTAACAATGTTTCATTTCAATGCTCCTGATCAATAAAATGTTTCTTTTCTAATTTTCCGATAATGACTTATTTAAAAAGCTGAATTACAATTCATAAATAAATATCTAAAAGAAAAATCGGGTAGCCTATTTGTAAGGAGAAGAGAGCTAACAGTCACCACAATTGCCCTTGTAACGGGTACCGATGGCAAGTGAATACTATTTTTCGAGGGTTAAGAAAATTTTTTTCGATATAAATTACATTGTTTTAATTATGTCAAAGAGGAAAGCCTCAAAATGTTTGGTCTACAATTTAACTATTTGAGTTTACATATTTTATATGACATAATTAATGATTAAGCGAAACATAAATTTCATTTCAAACTAAACAGTTGGCGGTTGTCAAAACCAAACTTCAAACAGCAAGCACAGAACTTAATCAAGCTCTTTCGAACATGGAAATACTTCAGTTAGAGGTAGTTATGTCATTTTTATATCATTGTTTTATCAGTTTTTATCACGCTCTTCAATGCATATTTTACGACTGCATCTAACTTCTGAATACATTGAGACATAAAAAGCGGGAGTGATCTCCCCTAAACGTTCTCAAATATTCTTATATAACACTTCCGGAGATGACACCTTGCGATATCGACATGATTCTTAATCTATTTTTAACTAAGTAAACTTATTAAAATAGAATAGAATCTCGCAGAAAAAAAGAATTGCGCATCAAGTGAACGGAAACCCTATGTGTATAATAGTGCGGAATATTCATGTCATGTCATCATGTCATGTTTGCCTGTCGTCCCTACTGGGACATAGGCCGCTGACAAGAGCTTTCCAGACGTCTCTGTCCAGGGCTAGTCTCTCCAACTGTCCCCAGGGTGCGGAATATTAGTACTTTATAAATTCATATGCGTAATTTCAATAGTGCAAATTACTACTTTCGGCCAACGGTAATTACTTAAAAATTGACTCAAGGCAGCGAATTAGATCTTTTACTTATATTTGAAATTTCGTTAATCTATCTAAAATATTATTCAAGTTATAGGCTTTTGAAAAATTGAAAGTAGAATAAGTTCCAATTACGGTTATCAGAAATCGCAGAAAAGTTGATACTGAAGAACACATACATACGAAAAGAATTGCAAAACTATGTTTTTCCGACTCAAGGAGGTGTGAAACGTTGAGATGTGAGAAAGATCTCGATTTCGATTTTTGCACTATTACAATACTTCCTCTATACTCCGAATTCGAGAAAGTAAAAATGGTGTATAAAATCGAGAGGTACACAGCCAGAGGCGTATCCAGGTTTTCGTTGTAGGGGGAGCGAAAAGAGCAAAAAAAAGGCGTCGAATTTTTAACACGTTCTATATACGTATATATATATATATATATATATATATATATATATATATATATATATATATATATATATATATATATATATATATATATATATATATATATATATATATATATATATATATATATGTAAAATTACTAGCTGTATGTCATTACTTCGCTATGATGTGAAATAAAGTGAAAGTAGCACTCTGAAGAAATAAGAAAAAACACACAATGTAGGCCGACAAAACAAAAAATTGTATCAATCTAAACAAAAAAATATATATATATACACACACACTACGACCAAAAACAATGAACGTAACACAATCTGTTTTGTAATTCTTGTAAAAACATTCTTACATAAATAATTCCTGGGAAATTATTTAAAACAAGTGAAATAGGGGAAATAGTCACTCTCTTAATATAAATATGTATATATCTACATATTTTTTTTATAAATGTCAAAACAAATAAATAATTACTTAAGAATATAATGAAATTGTTTAACACTATTCGTGTTTACAAAATGTTTTTGTCTATAATCAGAATTTAATATATCGTCATCATAAATGCTAAAGTATTACAGCATAATGAAAGTTTTTAAAATCAGAGTTGGTATAAAACCACGCTTTTCGTTTTAATAGAAGCACATTCGGAATAACAGCCTACATTTAACTAAATATTGGTCTTTTAGTTCAGATCATATATTTTAATTAACTACTGCTTCTTTATGTTCTTTAAAGATCATTTTTTAACATAGTATGGGTTAGATCTCTGTATTGTTCACACACCTTTTTACTGGTATTTGCAAAACCAATATTCACAGAGTGTTGTGTTTAAAAAGCTAATTTTCTGGCGGCATGGTACTTTGATACATCATTACGCGTTTTTCTACATGTACTTAACAGATCAGTTCGGGGTGGGTTGGGGGGAGGGTGGGTTCAAATTCATTCACTAATTAACTTTAGGTCAATTATCCAACCCAGTGTATACCTAGGTGTGACATTGATGTCGCTCTACACAATTGTGGTGGTGAGGTGTGTGTGGGGGGGGGGTAGATAACCAACTCCGAGTGAACATAGCGTCAGTTTTTAGATGACTGTTCTAAACATACATATATATTACACAAAGATATATTACACAAATATATATTTCAGAAATAGATTTAAATAAGTAGCAGTGGTATTATGACAATATTTTTTTTTACAGAGGGGTCCATGTGGGAGGGGGTTGTAACTGTTTCATATAATTTCTTCATCGTGATGACGTTGTTGACCTTGTCAAAATTTCCCCACCACTACGCAGTTTGCTCATAAGTAAATTTAAATAGAGGTGCCACATCAGTTGTATTTGTTTCTGTATTGTAATTTTTTAAAATTAATCACACGATTCAAACTGTATATATAAAGTAATTATGTGTGAAGTTTTATGTATAACATTTTCTAATTCAATTATTCGTTAGCAAATAAATTATACAGTTGCCTTAAACTTAACACCCCTCTTGCCAAGTGGTACTACCGTAGAGATTTTTTAAACATTGCAATGCATCGTAATGGTTATTTTTATAATGGCAAACTGATGCAGCTATTATTACGTGTTGTAAACGTAGACACTACTAGACTAGTACTATAATGTTTAATTTCTGCATGAAAAGAAATCTTGTGATTTACATAGATGTGCCGACCAAAAATATTTTTTAACAAATATCATTGTTTAAAACTTTGAGTTTAAAAAGTTTCCAAAAAGGCGCCACTTTGCTGAAAATGGCCAGAGGGGGAGCGGCCGCTCCCCCTGCTCCCCCCCCCCCCTGCGTACCCTACTGTACACAGCGTTTTTACGCGATCACTCTTTCAATAGAGAACAATTTAAGATAGTCTTAGCTCATTCACACATTAAGTTTACACGTTGTAGACTAACGGGCATCATAGAAAAGTTTTATTTCTAAAAACAGACTTTTTAAAAGGCCAGCCCGAAAACTTTTGTTTTTCCAGACTTATAAAAGTCTAACATTTACATGATTAAACATTTTCCAGACTCCCAGGACCCCCTCCCCCCCCCCCCGACATTACCCCCGGAGTAATTACCCGCTGTCAATTACCCCGCCCATTAGGACATTACCACCACGGACATAGCGTTAGACTACAGCAAGGGTTAGGGTTAGGGGATAGGGATAGGAATGGGGTTAGGTTTTAGGGTTAGGGTTAGGCTCAAGGTTAGGGTTAGGGTCAGGGCTAAGATTAGGGTTAGTGTTATGGTCAAGTTTAGGGTTAGGGTCAGCGCCAGGATTAGGGTTAGTTTTATGGTCAACAATGTCTGGAGTTGGTTTTGGGTTTGTGTTAAGTTATAGGCTGAGGTATATGATTAGGTTTTGGTCTTTTTCTTAAGGTTAGGATTAAGGTAATATATAGGTATAGAGTTTGAATAAGAGTTAGGATTCTAACTTGAGGGGGGGGGGAACTTAGGGTTAGGGTTAGTAAAGCCTAACATTTACTATTCACGCTGACCACGCAATGAGTAAAATTTTTATAAAATGAGAATTAAAGTAAACAGAGATTCAGGTCGCGAACCCAAGGAGGTGCAATTTACAAATGTTATGACTTTTAGTAGTCTAAGGCATGGGTTCCCAAGAGCTTTCTGGGGGGTCGCCAAATGGTAGACTAAACTCTAGCAATGAATAAAAAACATAAATATTTAGAAAAAATATTTGAAATTCAGCATTACTAACATCACTGGAAATCGAATAGAGAATAAACAATTTGTACTGTGCAAAGTTGTTCTTAGTCAGGAGTCTATGAAAACTTCCAAACGTCAATTTGAGACGAGTCATTCGGAACACACCAAAAAAGATATGTAGTTCTTTCGTCGGCATGAAGCTAGTTGCAAACGTCAGAGACTTGATCGAACAGAACTTTTTTTTACCAAGAAAACACAGCATTAGTGCAAGCATCATATGAAGTAGTATTAGAAATTGCTAAGCAAAAAACCTCTCACACAAAGGAGAAAATCTCATCAAACCATGTATGCTGAAGATGGTAAAATTAATTCTTGGGGATTCCAGTGCAGTAAAGATGCAACACATATCTCTGTCTAATAATACTATGCAGCGGCTTATATTAAAAGACAAATTTAGAATGAAATCAAGCTTTCACCATTGTTTGATTTTCAAGTTGACGAATCGACAGACGTGAGTTCGTGTTCGCAGTTGCTTGTCTTTGTGAAATATATTCATTCAGATGTTAGCAAATAAGAGTTGATGTTTTGTGAAGATATCATTGAGAAAATAAATACGTTTTTTGAAACTGGAGGATTAAAATGGGAAAACGGCTGTGGGGCTTGTACGGATGGTGCGTCATGTTTCCGTACGCTGGCTGTCAATAGGAAATGTCAATCGTGTTTTTGAATTGAAAGATAAAATCAAGATGTTCTTGGAAGTGCAAGGAAACAAGACCTTTTGATATACTTTAACGACATGGTGTGGTTGGAGAGAGTATCATACCTAGCATATATATTCGAACATCAACATTAGCGTAACCTGTTAAAGGAACGAATATTATCTCTTTTCATGATAATCTCTTGGCAATTTCTATTAAAGCTGCAAAATTGGCGAGGAAAAATAAATATTTGAAATACTGCCATGTTTGAGGAACTCTGCAGGGTGGTGTGATAGATAAAAATTTTAAAGGATTCTGTGCATCTTGAATCTCCTGACAAGGTACTGCGGCGTTATTTTCCCCGAGCTGAAAGAATAAGAATCTGCATCGTCACCCATTCTCTGCTTTCCTTAATGTTACCAGCATTGCCGATGAATAAAAAGATGAATTCTTAAATTTGCAAAATTTAATTGTTAATGCTAATTAATGCTTGTTAATAGATTGTAATTTTGCTAATCGTATTAAAACAGTTATAAAGAATAATTCATATTGAAAGTCTACTAGAAAATATTAATTTAGTGCTCATTATTTTCTTTACTAATTTCGACTTGTTAATTATATGGGGGTCGCTGGTAACTTACGTTTTATGAAAGGGGGTCGCCACTCGAAAAAGGTTGGGAACCACTGGTCTAAGGCATTTACAAGTGCACAAAAATTATTTTAAAGACAAAAATAAATGTTTAATAGGTTTCAGTTTCTGTTTGGTATGACAAAAATATTTGAATAAACCAGGCACTTATCATATGTGGTCTAATTTGTACTAAGTCGTTTGAAGTACACCAAACTCTGATGGGTACTTAACTCACGTTAGGGAAAGTAAAGGTGGCTGGGCATAGTGCTTAACACACTATCTCTTCATATGCCGAGGTCACAGAAACAAGTGAACTCTACTTCACTTGCCCTATAGACCGTCAGGTTTGAAGCGGAACTCTACTTTTTAGCGCAATTTCCTTACAGGAATTGCGATTATTAACTCGTCATTTCTGGATGGATGTGTGTCCGCAGCTTTAAGTCGTATCTCCTCCTCAACGAAGCAATATCGAGGACTAGTTCCAAAAGCAAATATGTTAAGCAATTTCCGAGGATGATTGTGGGCCCAAAAAATTCCCGGAATTCCTTCCTGGATTTCCCGGAAAAGCAAAAAAAAAAATGCAGTTTTTTGCCCATATCTCGGCAACCTGACCACATAGCGACTTGAAACATTTACCAATCGATTCCTGCCATAATTTAAAACAATATTGCCGAAGAAAGTTTTCAAAAATATCCTTTCGTTCGGTCACAAAAAATTAATTAAGGAAATTGCGCTTAAATTGTCACTAGACTTTTTATTAACTTGTTTTGATAGCATAACAAGGTATTTATTATTTTTTTATTGAATTAGTAATTTGGCAGCATGAAAAAGATTTAAATTACAAACTGAACAAGTCAAATGAACTGTAACCCTCACTCAGTGGGGATGCTTTTACCCACTGAGGTGTTGTGGTTAAGACGGGCTGACCCTGAGATTAAGTACACACCGACGCCGACAGTTGTTGTCCAGTACTCGTTTATTTATAGCATCGAGCCATGACGGCGATGCAACACAAAACGAACTAGCCAAGATAGACCAAAAGATCCAAACAATCCAAAAGACCAAAAGATCAAAAGATCAAAATAGAAACAGAAAACTGTAGCCCTAAAACAAATGTAAAATAAAAAAGTTACATTCAGGACAACACCACGTGTAAGCTACAATATACACGGGTACAATAAATTATGTTTTCGGCCAGTACAAAGTACTGCCAACAAGTACCAATAAGTAGTACTACAAAATAATATACTTAATTTAATACATCACCCTAACTAGTGTGCACATGCAGCACTAGCAGGAATACATAAGTATTTAAACAAACATAATTTATATATCTACACTACCTTCATTAGGTCTACATCTTGGTCCACAGACAGCAGCCTTGCGTGTGCGACACGACTAGGCCCATGTCACATGACATGGAACACAGGTAATTTCGCTCACAAAAGCATAAAAAAACGTCAACAGTTCAGTTGCAGTCCCACAGGGGCCGCAACCCAATGAATAAAAACTTCATAGTTTTATCCCCCTTTTGGCTGGTAACCATATGTGTTACACAGCCCCCCTCACAAATAAATGTACAATGGAATTTACATTTACATTTACATTTACACTCATACATAATAGTACTTAAAAAAAAGTTCAGTACACTAGTACACAGACATTAAGTCCTTTCAACTTAAATACATTATTCCCGGCAAACCGGTAGAGGCTCCAGTGCTGGTACTGGTCACCACTTGATGCGCCAGGTTGAGTCGCTCGACGGGTCGTCGTTGACGGGTTGACCTCCGCAGCTCCGCTGGTGGTTCTGGGTTGATCCAAGAGTCATCCTCGTCCGATGCCTCGTCCCTCGCACTCACCTCATTCAGATGTGGGGCTGGCCTGACCATCTCCTTTTCTTGTCCGTCCTGGGCGACCACCTCGGGCACGAAAGGCGTTGCCTCCGGCCGAAGTCTGGTTGGGACCACTACCTTGATTGTCAGTTCCTCACCTTCATCTGCCTCACTGGTTGGGATGATCTCTCTCCGTCGCTCCCCCTCCGCCACAGTGGGTTCAGCACTCGACATTGTATAGTCGGGTCGCTGCCAACCACGGCGGCGTCCACCACGTCGTCGGCCTCTCCTCCGGCGGCGTCTCCGACCTCTGCTTGTGTCATGTCTGTCTCCCAAGCGACGATCTTGCTCGCGCTGAGACTGACATTCATAGTGTGGCTGTCTACCCTTCTCACGCGCACCCTCACTCAGTGGGGATTAAGACGGGCTGACCCTGAGATTAAGTACACACCGACGCCGACAGTTGTTGTCCAGTACTCGTTTATTTACAGCATCGAGCCATGACGGCGATGCAACACAGTAGTACAAACGAACTAGCCAAGATAAACCAAAAGATCCAAACAATCCAAAAGACCAAAAGATCAAAAGATCAAAATAGAAACAGAAAACTGTAGCCCTTCATTAGGTCTACATCTTGGTCCACAGACAGCAGCCTTGCGTGTGCGACACGACTAGGCCCATGTCACATGACATGGAACACAGGTAATTTCGCTCACAAAAGCATAAAAAAACGTCAACAGTTCAGTTGCAGTCCCACAGGGGCCGCAACCCAATGAATAAAAACTTCATAGTTTTATCCCCCTTTTGGCTGGTAACCATATGTGTTACATGAACTTAATATTTTTTTTATATTTTTTTTTTGATATATCGATACAAATTGTGACTTTTGGCCGGGGTAGAAAGGTTGACACAAGGCATTGGGATAAAAAGTAACACAGTTACTACCGTGCAATGTAGTCACCTAACTTTAATTAAACCGAAATTAACTAAATCTAGTATTGATTACATTTAAAATATACTTTTTGAAACCCAAACAAAAACGGCTTTGCCAAATGGGTATAAATATTCAATCAATAGTCATACAATCACACAGAGAGAAAAAGAGACAAACATTTTTGTAGGGAGAGCAAGAGAGAGTCAGAGGGAGAGAATGTGTGAGAGAATGTGTAAGAGAATGTGTGAGAGAATGTGTGAGTGATAGTTAGAAAGAAAAGCGGAAAGAGAAATCCGAGAGAAACAAGGGGGGAGAAGAGTCAGATCAAAGACTAAAATCAATGACAGAAACAGTGGGGGAGAAAAGTCAGATCAAAGACTAAAATCAATGACAGAAACAGTGGGGGAGAAAAGTCAGATCAAAGACTAAAATCAATGACAGAAACAGTGGGGGAGAAAAGTCATATCAAAGACTAAAATCAATGACAGAAACAGTGGGGGAGAAAAGTCATATCAAAGACTAAAATCAATGACAGAAACAGTGGGGGAGAAAAGTCAGATCAAAGACTAAAATCAATGACAGAAACAGTGGGGGAGAAAAGTCAGATCAAAGACTAAAATCAATGACAGAAACAGTGGGGGAGAAAAGTCAGATCAAAGACTAAAATCAATGACAGAAACAGATAGCCATTCGCATGGGGTCATTGGGTGGACAGACAGAGGGAGAGAGAGAGGGAGAGATAGGGAGGGAGAGAGAGGGAGAGAGAGAGGAAAAGAGAGAGAGAGAGAGAGAGAGAGAGGGGGGGGGAAGCATTAATCTGATTTTGTCTTCAGCTTACAGGGTCTGAGAGAGTTCCAGAGAAGGTGTTCAACTCCACTTCACACCCTTTTGTGCACCTTCTGGAGGCTCGTCGATTTCATGACGTCACAGGCCTCACCTATGTGCTCAATTATAAAATGGTTGCGGGGGATCTCAGCATCATGTGGTCAAGTGGTCAAACAACTGACGTAGGTAGGTCAGGTCAAGAGTTCTAGTCTAACGATCAAAGATCTGTTCGTGTTTGGATTAGGGTTGGTGTTTTAGAAATATTATCTCCAAATTGAATGTTTAAATACATCCACATCCTAAAAGCCCATGTGCGCACTTCTCTCTCTCTCTCTCTCTCTCTCTCTCTCTCTCTCTCTCTCTCTCTCTCTCTCTCTCTCTCTCTGTCCCCAACATTTTTAGGCTATGTGATCCGTATGTTCAGCGATACATGGAGAACTTAAAGATACGGACTGTTGTTCAAATAATATGATGGATGTTTTAAATGTATAAACTAAATTTTATTTAAAGAATGAAAATAAAAATAAAGGGATATTCGAATGTAGAAATACATTTTTAATTATGCAACCGGAAAAGTGTTGATTTTTGTTTATTGTTGTTATAAGAACGCAAAAAAAAAAAAAAAAAAAAAAAAAGCAACGACGTCACATGTCACATGCTTAAACTTCGGAAGGTACGCAAAACTAATGGCGTCATCTTTCAATTTTATAACATGATGAAATGAACTATTTCATTCAAATTTTATTTAAATTTATAGATCTACTTATCAAGAAGTACGCTATGAAATGTATACAATTTTCTAGGCTAAAATGAATACAAACTACTTTAAAAAACAACATAAATCCCATTGAACAGCCGGGTTTTTAACGGAAACATTTTATTCTCTTAGCAGTGTGTATTTAAGATGGTGTTGTATTGACTAATTTTGTATATAATTTTGGTTATTCTAATAGGTATTGGTAGCACATGTTATTTTAAATGTGTCGGATTTTAGCTATTAAGTTTTTTTTTTCCTGCTTTACAGTAATATCGTTCAACGTGTAGTAAAACAGATAGCGTTTGGCCAATAACTGTTTTATAAAATATTTTTCTCAAACATAATAGAATATTTCAAATTTGTAGATATGTATCAACTTAAATAATTTTTTTAACAAAGTAGGCTATTAACATTTAATCTAACAGGAAAACTAGAGCCATCTAAATTATCGAGTTTAAAATGACTGAAAACTGACTTAGATTTACTGCGGCCCTATATAAACTATGAATTTTAAAGTACTTAAATTTGATAAAACACCTGCAAATGCGACAGAAAGTTGATCGACAGAAAGTTGATCGACAGAAAGTTGATGTTTGGTAAGGAGATTGCTCTGGTGCCGTGGACACCTGGAAAAATACCAGATTCTATGAAATGTCATATTAAGGGGTTGATAATTAAATGCTATATATTAAATGGACGCAGCAGCGTCAGGAATTAAAACTTTAATTTCCCCTGTTCTTTGATTACAAGCAAAAACAAACAATAATAACCTGTGGATAAAAGAAAAAAAAATCATTTAAAATTTATTTGACAGAATGTTCAAAGAGATGTGAAAATGAAACCATCTGTGATAAGTGTTAATTCAAGAGGACACTTGCGAAACCTGATCAGTCGAAAGAAGTTGATCTAACAGCCGTGTTTGTATTTACATATAGAACTTAACTTCAAAATTTTATAATTTCACATACACCGGGCAACACAGGGTGTAATGCTTAATGAGCACATAAATCACGGCCCTTTACAAATTCTTTTTTCCTCAAATGCAAATGCAAGGCGTGGCCGGTACTGCTAGTTTGTTAATTTTTTATTTTTTATTCGGCACTAGTCTAATATATAAAGTTGATTTCTGTATTTGGCTGTCGGACAGCGGATTACAAAGAAATAGAGAAAAAAATCGACTTCATCGCCATAGTATTAAATATCTAAAGTGCTCATCGTCTAAATTATACAAAATTAATATTGAAGGTTTTTTGAAACAAATTTAATTTTACAAACTAATGGTGTTAATTGACGGCATGTGCAGTAAAAAAAAAATAAAGAAAATGTATCACCATTTAAAAAATTCTATTTGTGTCTGAAAATTATTTACTTTTAGTCTTTTAGCACTCATTACGTACGTCCCTTGATAAATTAGGAAAACATAATTACTTCCCTTTAAAACGAGGGTTGGAGTTAGGGTTAAAGTGTTTCATCGGGAGTTTGTGTGAACATTGCCATGTCCATTCGGGCATTTGTCGCATTTGGGTAAGTGTCTATTCGGGAAATCATCCTTCGGGCAAACGGCGTTCGAGCTAGTGTCTTGAATTTATCGTAGACCCGAAGAAAGTAGCTGTAAAGTTGACACGAGATGTCTGCATTAAAAGTGGGACAAAAAGGAGACATTTAAAACAAAATAAAAAATAACAATAAAAACCCTTCTGTTATAAAGGTTAGCAACAATAATAATAAAACACTTGTGTTGATATGCGTCTCTCCAAACGATTATGAAGACTATTAAAAGAATTCTTGTGCTGATATACATATGTTGGAACGTTTAGGAAGACTACTCTCACAAATCTCATGTTGACAGATACCGTCGTACCTGGCGTGAAGGAAACCTCATGCACATTGCAGCCCACTGGCCAGCCCCTGACGGTTGTGTTCATCAGCATGTCATTCGGGTAAGCTACTCGAGGACCAAAGGTCTAAGTTAGTTGGTCAATTAAACATTTAGGGTAAGCTACTCGAGGATCAAAGGTATAAGTTAGTTGGTCAATTAAACATTTAGGGTAAGCTACTCGAGGATCAAAGGTATAAGTTAGTTGGTCAATTAAACATTTAGGGTAAGCTACTCGAGGATCAAAGGTATAAGTTAGTTGGTCAATTAAACATTTAGGGTAAGCTACTCGAGGATCAAAGGTATAAGTTAGTTGGTCAATTAAACATTTAGGGTAAGCTACTCGAGGATCAAAGGTATAAGTTAGTTGGTCAATTAAACATTTAGGGTAAGCTACTCGAGGATCAAAGGTATAAGTTAGTTGGTCAATTAAACATTTAGGATAAGCTACTCGAGGATCAAAGGTATAAGTTAGTTGGTCAATTAAACATTTAGGGTAAGCTACTCGAGGATCAAAGGTCTAAGTTAGTTGGTCAATTAAACATTTAGGGTAAGCTACTCGAGGATCAAAAGGTCTAAGTTAGTTGGTCAATTAAACATTTAACGGTTATCTATCAACCTTTCTGTTGAAGTAACCGAAAGCTATAATATGTCTAACTAAAATATCTCTAACTATAAAGCTACACTATGACTTACTATTAAGCCATCATATTTTTAAAGAGTAATGATTCATCTTTACACCTAGCGATTCATTGGGTAGATGAAGTAGCTCATACATTTATTGACCTCGGCATATAAAGTGATAGTGTACTCAAAACTATGCTCAGCCCGCTTAACTTTTCCAAAAGTGTCAGGTACCCATCAAACCTGTATGGACTCATCATCATCATTCCTTTGTGGCCCCTGGGGAGCAAACGGCTGCTACCACACATCTCCATCGGACTCGGTTTTGGGCTGCTCCCTTTATCTGTGCCCATGTGAGCCCAGCTGTGTTCGCCTCTTCTTCAACCGTTTTTCTCCATGTCTTCCTAGGCTAGCCCACCCTCCTTTTTCCCTGGGGATTCTAATTCAAAGCGTGTTTTGCGATATTTTCTTTTTCTTTTCTTAATATGTGTCCTTCTTCTTTTTCTTCTTTGTTCTTAATTATTAGTGTTGAAGGTGATCGAGATTTATCTGCCAATGCGTTTGAACTCGAGACTTTGTTCGAATTTATCAACCATGAGCTTTTTGCCGACTCGACCATGCCTCCAACACAATTAAGCGTTACGTGTCAACTGGTTATGCACCATTGAGGCCATTGACTCCGATTTCAGCCTGCTTTTCTTTTTGGATTTGCTTCCATAGCCTTTGTCCAACCAAGAACATACTACAAGACAGCAGTTGTTTAATTTTGGAGTTGTCTCTCCTAGAAGAGTGGTTGTCCCCAGCTAACGAGCCTCATCTGCCCGGGGGTTCGAACTCGAGACTTTTCGGTTTAGCAACCATGAGCTTTACCGACTCGACCACGCCGACCCCAATATGTGTCCGATCAATCCCCATTTACGGGCCTTGATATCTGTCTCTATTGGCTGTTGCTTTAAAGTTCGCCACAGGTCTTTGTTTGATATTTTATCAGGCCATCTTATTTTAAGTATATGCCGTAAGCATTTGCTTACGAATGCCTGTAGTTTATCAGTATTTGTCCGAGCCATAGAGCAGCACTGCCTTGACATTTGAGTTGAAAATTCCAATTTTGCTCCGGAGTGACAGGGCCGTGGACCTCCACATCGGACCCAGGGATGTCTTAACGTCACATTACCAAACCATGATCCGTACTAGAGACCTTCGGGCTAGCAGCCAAAAGCTCTACCAATCAACCACATTTTTTACCACGAAAAAAAAAAACCTATTTAAATAAACAAGCGCTGAAATATGAGCTATATTTTTTTTAAAAAGCGTGATGTTCTAGATTCGTCGTTTAAACTTATATATCTGAGAAATAAACACCGAATAAAGTTAAATAAACCTAGCCCCTGATGAGATCGTGAACAGTAGTTAATTGCCAATCGTAAAGTACACCTTGCTGATTGGAGAAATTTTTTTTTTTGAATTAGTAACGTAACCTGTAGCAGTAAGAAAATATTAGCAATGTAGACTTTAGCAGTAAGAAACTATTAGCAAAGTAGAATTTAGCAGTAAAAAAATGAAAAACAGGCATGAATCAGAAAGGCTATTGTTTTATTTGTTTTTACAAGCTTTTATTTAACTTAATTCCTCTGTCTGTCGTCAGTCTGTCGTCAGTCTAAATTGAAATACCCGAGCGAAATTACGGGCACTTCTAACCGACAGATACGGTTCGTAGTTGGTGTGTGGGTCAAAACATGAAGACAGTGCATTATGACATTAAAGTTGACTTAATTAATTACCTAATTGATTTTTTATGAATTAATTTAAATTGTGTCCAAAGTAGTAGGCTGTCTAATCAAACTAATCCGCACTATTATACACGCGTCATTACGTTCATTAGTTGCACAATGGTTTTTAGTCATTCAGCTCTGTAGTAAATTTAAAAAATTTAAAGTAGGCCTACTGAAAAAAATTTCCCATTCATAAAAGACGTTTTAATAACAAGCTTTTATGTAATAATGCACTAAAAAGTGGAAAATAAATTATACACTACCATTTAAATAACTAGAAAGAAAAAGCGTGGGTCTCTTCATAAATATTAGTAAAGGTATTCAATAGATACTATCGTGAAACACGCTTTTCTTTATAGTTATTTAAATAGTAGTGTATAATTTATTTTCTACTTATTAATGCATTATTACATAAAAGCTTGTTATTAAAACGTATTTTTTCATTAGCCAATATCGGCTTCTACGCGACCTGGACAAACTGTTGTTGAACTTACCTTTAGTAGTTAAGAATAGTTTCATGATTCGGTCTGTATGTTTGTATTACAGGGCGAGTTTATATATCGAACTTGAGCCACCAGCAGGAAACAGTACTGTGATTGAAAGCAACATCCCAACCCTGGATTTGTTTGTTCAGCCGGACAGAGACTTAGTGTACAAGAAAGGCAGTAATATCACCTTTAAAGTTAGTGTGTGAACATTGCCCGGTCTATTCCTAATATATAAAAGCCCATGTGCGCACTTCTCTCTTTGTCTCTCTGTTTCTCTCTCTGTCCGCAATATATTTTGGAAACGTGATCAGTATGTTCAGCAGTATACGGAGAACTTAAAGATACGGACTTTTGTTGAAAATAATATGGTGGATCTTATAAATGTATAAACTAAACTTGATTTAGAGAAGGAAAATAAAAATAAATCAATATTCGAATGTAGAAACATATTTGTCCCCTGGCGCCTGGGGACAAACTCTCAATTGGGTGCCCCCATATATATATTTTATATATATATATATATATATATATATATATATATATATATATATATATATATATATATATATATATATATATATATATATATGTGTGTGTGTGTGCGTGTGTGTGTAATAGAAAATTGTGATTAAATGGGGGGGGGGGGGGTTGGGGCGTCATTTTATTGATTGGTCGTTGGCACAAAATATCATAGCTACACCTCCGCCTTCCGATTTTAGTTGGCGAAAAAGTGCGCTCCCAGCGATTTTTGCCGGTCACTGTTTTTTAAAGGGGTAATAGTTTTGCAGTTACACAGTCTAGGTAGAAAACGGTTAAATCAGTAAGTAATGCCTCGTAGCCGTTAAGTTTCTTGACTTTGTTTGTAATTCAAAACTGCAGCTAAAATGAGCGTTTCATTTTTTTTCCAATCCATTTGGGCGCTCCTATGTCGGAACCCGGGGACATATGTACGCCCTCCGCCCCGCCCCCCTCCCCCACCCCTCGCTACGACTCTGAAAATGAGGGTGGTACCGGTTCGAGACACACCACGTTTATTTTAATTTTAATTATTTTTTTTTATAGATGTGAATGATAAAGTTGCCTGTCGGGACTTGGCAGGACAGGGGGCAGGTAAAGTACAGTTCATCTGTTTCTGTCTTCTCACCATATGAAGGAATAGTGTGGTCAGACCAATGCTCAGCATAAATAGGTGTTTTTAAAAGACAAACATAACATAACTACCATTGAACAGCCGGGTTTTTAACGAAATCATTTAAGTCTCTTAATTTTAAGCCTCTTAATCAGCGAGTACATTTAATATGGTGTTGTGTTGACTAATTATGTATATAATTTGGTTTTAATTTTTCTAATAGCAGGTGTTGATAGTCTATGTTATTTAAATGTGTTGGATTGTTTTAGCTTTTTAGTTATTTCGTTGCTTTGTAACTAATATCATTCAACTTTTAGTAAAGCACATTGCGTTTTGACCAATAACGTTTTTATAAAATATTTTTCTCAAACAAGTATAGTATTAAAATTTACAGGCCTATGACTCACGAAACGGGTACCGAAGGCTAGTAGATAATAACTATCATCAACTACTATGTTGTAGAGTATTGCTAAAACATAGGTAAGACGATGCTTGGTCATTTTAAAAATAACTAACTGGGAACTGGAGATTTAGAGGCAAAAAGTCTGGCGTTGGGGTGGATGTAGACGACAGGTAGAGGACCCATTTAGAATCAAAAGTCTGGCGTTGGGGTGGATGTAGACGACAGGTAGACGACAGGTAGACGACAGGTAGACGACAGGTAGAGGACCCATTTAGAATCCCGTAGACGCGGGAGGTGAGTTGTTTAGAGGAGTAGGGAGTCGTATATGTGTGGGCAGGGGTCAGCTAAAGTTGGGAGTCGTATATGTGTGGGCAGGGGTCAGCTAAAGTTGGGAGTCATATATGTGTGGGCAGTATTGTAGGCTTTTCCTTAAACCTAACGTAGGCACCATAAAGCTTACGGGATAGCCGAGGCTCCGGTGGACGCGCCTGATTCAATTTAGTCAACGACTGTGATATCCATTATATCTATAGTATATCGCACGCTTTATACGAACGTAGGAGCTATAGCGCTCACTGGATAGCAATAGCTGGGGCGCCGGCGGCTGCCCTTGTTGAAGTTTTACCGCTGAATATAAACGTTTTCGTTACCCTCTTTAACTGAAACCAAGTGCTTAGATAGCCGCTCTAGAATTCTGGTCGCCAAACCGGGTATTGACAAACATCGCACCCTCCCGTGCGCTGCCCATAAGAAATTTGTCTGATGAACGGTGTCCAACCGCATCCGACTTTTATTTTTTTATTTACCGTATATAAAGAAACATCGCACGCTCCTGTGTCGCCGCCCATGCGAAATTATTATTATTTTTTTTTTTTTGCAGAATTCTTCCCTGGAGTGTTCTAATTAACTCCCAAAGTTTCATGGCGATCGTATATTTTTATATACAGTATATAGAGAATAACCGAATCGCGTCCCTAACTGGGCGCCACCCCTGCGAATATGAATTTTTTTTTTTGCAGGTACCTCTCAGGAGTATTCTCAATAACTTCCCAAAGTTTCAATTCGATCGGATGAGAGGTGTAGTAATGAATCAAAGACAAACAAACCAACAAACAGACACACACACACACACACACACACATATATATATATATATATATATATATATATATATATATATATATATATATATATATATATATATATATATATATATATATATATATATATATACATATATATATATATATATATATATATATATATATATATATATATATATATATATATATATATATGTGTGTGTGTGTGTGTGTGTGTGTATGTATGTATGTATGAGTACATACCATTTTTCGCATTAGACTAACAAGTTTGTACAGTTCCCTGACTATTTTGATATCACTGGAGATTTCATTGATTTTGAAACTGGAGATTTCTGGGAGAAAACTGACCAGAAATTGCGAACAATTTTTGAAAGATTAGAACCTAAGAAGTAAGTCAATTTATTATAACCTTTTATTTTAAAATCATAATTAAAATCGTATGAAACCATGTTTTAAGACTGATACAAATGTTAGCTTGAGTGAGGTTAATGCAATTAGTAATGAAACAGATTGTGTTAGTTACCTGACTAGTGAAAGACAGCTACAGGTACTATGGACGTTAATGTTAAATATGTCTTGTCTGGGTAGTAGGTGATGACAGTGCTATTTACAATTAAGTGTATGCACGTGTTTAATTATTTGTAAAAAAATTAAAGCTTTTGATGCAAACATTAGAAATTTAGTTTTTATAGTGAAAACTTACAATTAAGCAGTAAATTTAAGGGCCCCTAAAAATTTAAGGGCTCCTGACTACAGTCCTCTCAGCCCCCCCCCCCCACCCCCATTAACCCACTACTGCTGTTTGGATCCAATTAAAGTTACCGTTCAAACCTGGCGACTTACGGGGCAGGTGGAGTAGATACAGCACATTTACAAAAAGTTTTTGATTTTACGGGTCCTGTGTAGGCGTGATCGTAAATATAACTCGTTTAGCCGACATTTGTTATCCAAATTATTCAAACATAACATTAACCCTAAATATAACCCTAAATATATCTTCTTTAGCCGACATTTAGTATCCAAATTATTCAAACCTAACCCTAACCCTAAGCTGTAATTAGGATTTAAACTTTATAAAGCTCTAAGCTATTTGAGATGTGAGGCCCTTTATAGGTCTAGCTACAATTGCTCAGTGCAAAACTTGTGTTGATTTCACCTACATAACTTAAACTTATGAAAGCCCCGAGAATAAAGTATAAGGGGATATGATAAAGGAATCATTTAAAACAATACAGAATAAAGATAACGAATTGGAGGATAGGATGAATGAATCATCTAATTCTAAAACTATAGAGATAAGGATAAAGAAGAAGAGAATAAGATAGAGTAATCGTATCAAACTTCCAGCACTATGCCCTGCCGCCTTTACTTTCCCTTATGGTGTGGTCAGCACTATGCCCTGCCGCCTTTACTTTCCCTTATGGTGTGGTCAGCACTATGCCCTGCCACCTTTACTTTCCCTATTAGTGTAGTCAGCACTATGCCCTTCCACCTTTACTTTCCCAAATAGTGTGGTCAGCACTATACCCTGCCACCTTTACTTTCCCTAATAGTGTGGTCAGCACTATGCCCTGCCGCCTTTACTTTCCCTTATGGTGTGGTCAGCACTATGCCCTGCCGCCTTTACTTTCCCTATAAGTGTGGTCAGCACTATGCCCTGCCGCCTGTACTTTCCCTAATAGTGTGGTCAGCACTATGCCCTGCCGCCTTTACTTTCGCTTATGGTGTGGTCAGCACTATGCCCTGCCGCCTGTACTTTCCCTAATTGTGTGGTCAGCAATATGCCCTGCCGCCTTTACTTTCCCTTATGGTGTGGTCAGCACTATGCCCTGCCGCCTGTACTTTCCCTAATAGTGTGGTCAGCACTATGCCCTGCCACCTTTACTTCCCCTATTAGTGTGGTCAGCACTATGCCCTGCCACCTTTACTTCCCCTATTAGTGTGGTCAGCACTATGCTCTGCCACCTTTACTTTCCCTAATAGTGTGGTCAGCACTATGCCATGCCACCTTTACTTTCCCTAATAGTGTGGTCAGCACTATGCCCTGCCGCCTTTACTTTCCCTAATAGTGTGGTCAGCACTATGCCCTGCCACCTTTACTTCCCCTAGCGCCAGTGAGACAGCCGCCAGAGCTGGGAACGCTCATTGACGTTCTACCGTTACAAGTCCGAATCGAGATCCGAACTCGAGACCTCCGGGTGAAACGAGAGTATATTTCTGTCAAAAATCATCCCACATAATATGCTATAAATCAAACTACTTATTTAATTTTTACCCAAATTAAAATAAAACAACCAAATAAATGTTAGCAGAAAAAACCTAAAACAAATAAACCGGTAGTGATCTCCCCTAAACTTTCTCGAATATTCTTATATAAAACAACAGGGGATGGTAACTGGGGATATAGTTATGATTTTTAATCCATTTTAAATACTTAAACTTTTAAAAATAGAATAGAATCTCATAAAAAAAACATTGCGCACCAAGCAAACGCCGAATAAAAACGCGTATAATAGTGCGCAATATTATTAGTACTTTAAAAATTTACATTAGTTTTTTGAGAAATCGGAAGTAGCGTAAATTACTACTTCCAGTCAACGGAAATTACTCAAAATTTAACAGAAGGTAGAGAATTAGATCTTTTACTTACATGTGAAATTTCATTTATCTATCTGAAATAGTACTCAAGTTATAGGCTTTTAAAAAATTCAAAGTAGGAAAAGTACCACTTCCGGTTATCGGAAATCGCTCAAAAGTTGATACGGATCTACGATTTTGATAAAATACTTATATATGAAATTTCATCAACCTAGCTGTAACGGTACTCAAGTTATCGTGTTTACACACGGACAGACAGACAGACAGACAGACAGACACACACACAGACATACGGACAAGATTGCAAAATTATGTTTTTCCGTATCAGTGAGGTGTAAAACGTCGAGATTTGTAAAAATCTCGATTTTTTTTTTTGCACGATTACAATACTTTCTCTATACTACGTATATACGAGAAAGTAAAAAGTAAAAATATACTCAATTAGAATAAATCCACCAATTAATTCCTTATTAAAGCAAAAGGAAAAGCTAAATGTGTAAAAATTAAAAATAAATTCACATATGATCGGTTTACCCAAAATAAAATAAAAACCACAAATTAACGGTTTACAATAATTAAAATAAATTCACAAATATAGTTATTGCAAAATTAAAAACCACAGCACACGTTAAAGGTTTACACAAATAAAAATAGAACCAGCAGATAACGGTCAACACAAATTAAAATAACGCAATGAATTAAGGGTTTGCAAAAAATAAAACTATCCACAGTGTTACAACGCCTGGTGAGGATTTGGAAGAGATTAAGCTTAAAACGGCAAATCATAGAATTAGTGGATTAATACATTTCTACAGGGGAAAACAGCTTCAATCATCTCTTATTAGTTTCATTATGGTACGTATTTCTCTGATCTTGTTAAACTTATTTATTAATTAAAGAATACACGTTACTCATTTGTTTATTTAAAGAATACACGTTTGAAGATGTGCCATTTTTTAGTTTTCAATCGACTAGTGCACAGCAGAAAAATAGTTATTGATGTCAATTTAGCCACTGCTGTCAATTTAGTCAGTGATGTCAATTTAGCCACTGCTGTCAATTTAGCCACTGCTGTCAGTTTAGTCAGTGATGTCAATTTAGCCACTGCTGTCAGTTTAGTCAGTGATGTCAATTTAGCCACTGCTGTCAATTTAGTCAGTGATTTCAATGAAGTCACTGAGTTCAATTTAGTCACCGATGTCAATTTAGTCACCGATGTCAATTTAGATCTACTTACCTTGACTTCATGGATTGAAATCTATACGAAAAAAAAAACATTGCAAGAATTCCCAGTTGAAAAACATGTTCTAACTTTTATTTAGCTGAAGAAATCCCTCGTTGTTCGACCAGCTGGTCAAGAAGGTCCCTTCCCACAGGGTTTCTTGCATCTAGTCATGCAGACAGGGAACAAAAAACAGGAGTTTGGGCAAACTGTAGCTTACTGCAGGTAATATGTCAACTGTAGCTTACTGTAGGTAATAGGTCAACTGTAGCTTACTGTAGGTAATAGGCAAACTGTAGCTTACTGTAGGTAATAGGCAAACTGTAGCTTACTGCAGGTAATAGGCAAACTGTAGCTTACTGCAGGTAATAGGCAAACTGTAGCTTACTGCAGGTAATAGGTCAACTGTAGCTTACTGTAGGTAATATGTCAGCTGTATCTAACTGCAGGTAATATGTCAACTGTAGCTTACTGTAGGTAATAGGCAAGCTGTAGCTTACTGTAGGTTTTAGGCTATACTTAGTGATCAATTCTTTCAGTAATTGATTATCTTAATGATCAATTTCATGTTTTGATTATCGTGGTGATAAATTTATTAGATTGATTATCTTATTGATCAATTTATTAAATGTATAGATTATCTTGGTGATCAATTTATTAAATTGATTAATTATCTTCGTGATCAATTTATTAAATTGTTTAATGATATTTTTATCCTTACTTCCACGATCCAGCTTTCCCAGTTGTGTGGTTGCGTGCGAAGCTTTTGGCGACAACATTACTGACGTCACAGTTAAGCAACTCTCTAGACCAACGCTAGGTGGACAGTCCGGTTTTAGCCGGTAAGGTCAAGGTCATTCAACATATACTGGCACGTCTTGTCAAATCAAAAGTTTTCACCTAGTGTTAGATTAAATGTCAGATATCAGATCATTGTTTAGCCTAGTCATAGCACCTAGTGTTAGATTAATAGTCAGATATAAGATCTTTGTTTAGCCTAGTCATAGCACCTAGTGTTAGATTAAATGTCAGATATCAGATCATTGTTTAGCCTAGTCATAGCACCTAGTGTTAGATTAATAGTCAGATATCAGATCATTGTTTAGCCTAGTCATAGCACCTAGTGTTAGATTAAATGTCAGATATCAGATCATTGTTTAGCCTAGTCATAGCACCTAGTGTTAGATTAAATGTCAGATATCAGATCATTGTTTAGCCTAGTCATAGCACCTAGTGTTAGATTAATAGTCAGATATCAGATCATTGTTTAGCCAGCCATAGCACCTAGTGTTAGATTAAATGTCAGATATCAGATCATTGTTTAGCCTAGTCATAGCACCTAGTGTTAGATTAATAGTCAGATATCAGATCTTTGTTTAGCCTAAAAATTAAGCTTTATAAGCAAAAGGGGGTGGGGTGGGGGGGGGGGAATAAAAAAAATTATCCGTTGAATTCATAGAACTATACGAATCAATTTTAGGCTAGTTTTTTTTTTAAATTAAAAACATGTTTTTTTAGTGTCATTAGGTACTCAGAAACTCGCTACAACCAAGGTCATTCAGTGCAGTTGACCAACTTCTCCCAGGGTGACCAATACGTCTGTGACGGAAGTAACGTGAACGGCGGCCATGTTTCTCTAACGTTTGTCATCAAAACTATCCGGAGGCTTGCCATTATCAAGGAAAACTCCACCGTTTCGCGTACTTGCTCTTCTGTAAGTTGTTATCTCTTCCAATGTGTGTCCTAAGTCTAGTCTGTTCTTTCTTTATCTCTTCCAATGTGTGTCCTAAGTCTAGTCTGTTCTTTCTTTATCTCTTCCAATGTGTGTCCTAAGTCTAGTCTGTTCTTTCTTTATCTCTTCCAATGTGTGTCCTAAGTCTAGTCTGTTCTTTCTTTATCTCTTCCAATGTGTGTCCTAAGTCTAGTCTGTTCTTTCTTTATCTCTTCCAATGTGTGTCCTAAGTCTAGTCTGTTCTTTCTTTATCTCTTCCAATGTGTGTCCTAAGTCTAGTCTGTTCTTTCTTTATCTCTTCCAATGTGTGTCCTAAGTCTAGTCTGTTCTTTCTTTATCTCTTCCAATGTGTGTCCTAAGTCTAGTCTGTTCTTTCTATATCTCTTCCAATCGAGCAGGAAGACATGCAGGACTGCACCTATCACGTGACTTGTGTGGTTGAAGGACGCCCACAGCCGAGGATTAGCGTTGAAATTCTGAGAGAAAATTGGAACACGTCTTCCCTGAGCCGTGAAGAGATATCTTACCTGGGGAACGATGTCTACCAACTTTCAGGGGAGGCTAGTCTTGATGGAACCGATGGGCTGAGCACTTCAGTTCTCTGCACTACAGACGTGCAGGATGAATCGGGTGAACATCAATTCGATGCATTTTACATTCCATCTCCTCCAATCTAAACGTGCTCCTAGGGTTTGTTGACATCAGGTTACAAACAGACAGACGAAGAAATAGAAACAGTCGTAGAAATAATTCAAACAAACTCATCACAATCAATATTTTTGACCGGGTTTTATTGGCTTTATGTGATTTAGAAATGTTATTTTTAATTAGCCTTCATCATTGTAGAATCCAAGTAATTGGCTAATGTAGGTTTACATATGTGTTTAATCATGAATGTACTTAATGTCTGCTCTATGGTGTTTGTTTCATTTATTAAAAACACATAATAATTGTTACCAAAGAAGTGCGCACTCAAGGAATAAATAACCGAATAAGTGCGCACTTTTAAGCACTATACTTACAACACCGGAACTATCGCAGAATGTACTTTTTGTGTCTTAATGTTAGGTAATACAAAGTTCAAGGAAGGCTACTTGCCTAATGACTAGGTTATTAGCCATTTCTCACAATTAAGGTAAGAAGCTCAAAGTAAACATTTGGTTTAAAAATAAAGTATCCCTTTTATTATTTGTATTGTCCAGTTTTTTTTACTGGTATTGCAATGCTAATCTCAACGTCACATCAACGTGATTTTGTGATGTTTCTTGACTTGGGTGAAATGTTGGTAATCTATAGTCTATAGTTTTAGGGGTAAAATCACGATATAGCGTCGATTATTATTCCGGAATTGTACAGCAGTAAAAAAACAGTAAAACCATGGCTTACTCTGTCGAGCCGTTCCGGAAACCACCGGAAATACTGTAAACCATTCTTTATTTGCCGCTTTATTATTTTTAGTACATAATGTTTAAAAATGTGCATGGATTGATTTTAGTTGCATTTCAAATACAGTTTAGCTAACTATTTTGTTTTTCTAATTATTTTAAGTGTATGCGCTAATTAATAATTTTTGCTGCTACTAAACATTATTCTAGTTCTTCTTAGTGATCTAGAAATCTAGATCTAGACTGTTGTTGTCGCAAATCTTCTGCAATTTTTTTTTTCTGGGTTTCTTAAAAAACATTAATTACCACATTCGACGTTAGATAATATTTAGATTTACTAATTGTTGCTAATTTTCTGTCAATTAAACTGTAAATTAAGTTAAAACATTAATTTAATGCACTTGACTTTATTTTTATTTCAAAGGCCAAATAAAATATGGTTTACAGTAACGAATGTTACCAAAACTCATTAAACATTACCAGATATCGTGATTTTACCGTTTTAGGTATGTTAAATCGGCCGACACAAGTAATGTGAAAAAAGGTGACTCATTAAATTTTAGTAATTATTTCACATTTGTAGGATGATTTATGTTTTGAAAGTTACAAAAATGTTTCAAAGTATCATTTATGTACCTGTTTTTAAACAATTGTATTAAAACTTTTCAGTAAAAAATAAAGATTAGCGATGTTTTCATCAGATGCAACCATGCTCATTTCCTTTAGCAGCCATCTTAAGTTGTTTTTTTTTTTTTGGTAAAATTATAGTTAGAGATTCAGGGGAAACCACTCTAATTTACAGATGGCCGATGTTTATATAGCAAATCCTGCTCGCAAACACTGCTGTTTAAAGTTAATTTCTTGTCTATATTGATATATTTAGCCATTAATTTTTGTTTATTATTCAGTCATCTATAATATTTGGCACAAATATATCACAATTAAAGCCTTAACAATGAGGCAACTTTTTCGCTCATTAGTAGTCTCGGACGATTTTACGCATCTACAATGGTAGATTACCGAAATGTTTGTTTGTGTACGTGTCGTCGTCTGAGCAGCCTTGCACTAAAATAAAATATAAAAAATTACAGTTTTAAAAATCAGAAATGTTATGGTTTGGAATGAATGTTAGATACTTTTAATGTACAGATTTGACAATAGATTTATGTTAACATTCAAATTTCCTTGACTTAAATTTGACTTTAGTTATTTTCATTTCCTGTTCTCTGCAACGTTATTTCAGTTCTATACGTCACACTTTCGGTCAATATTATGTATGCGCCTTTCGCTGTTGTATTACAATAAACATAATGCAAAACAAATGTTTCGGCTGTCATCAATGTAACAGTTTCTCTATTCTGTCTCTCTCTGGGGAACGTTGTGACGTCAATTGAAAACCAAAATAGCCATAAAAATAACTACAACAATCTATATATATAATTCTCTTCTTGGAGACGTTAGAAAATAAGCTGTAAGCGCGCCTTGCAGTCCCCTCTCTTCCTCTCTAGGAAGTCTGGTGAGCTGTGGTTCACGCTAAATGTTTACAATCGTAGAGCCGGGTTTAGTGACGGCTTTTAGGAGCAGATAATGTAGTTTGAAACGATTTTAAACTTAGGGGAGGTAACCAAGAGGAGTTTGCTTTCAGGGGGGGGGGGGTAGGGGTTGGGGGAAATGAGAGGGGGGGGGGGTTATCGTCCTTAACGACTTACCGATAGTGTTTTAAAGCAAATATTTTCAGTGACAGCAGTGGTACTGTCGAATTTACAAATTATGAATTACTTAAAAGTAGGAAAAAAAACCAACTAAATAGCGGCGTATGATACGCCGCGGGTCGGCTCGTTTTAAATAAATTGTGAATTAATCGGCAAGATGTAAGGTGTGGGTTTTTTTTTTACTGAGGAAGGGGGAGGGAAGGGCACTGTGGACCGGTCTGGGCAGTGATGCGTGTCTTGATGATTGTGTGTTTGACTTGGTTGTGTGTAGCTACTCAAATAGGGTGGGGGGGGGGGGTGCTACTATGTAGGCAAGAGTCTTTCGTCATCGTTTGATATGGGGTGGGTTAGGTGTATGGAATGTTATTGTCTGGTTTAGGTGTATGGAATGTTATTGTCTGGGTTAGGTGTATGGAATGTTATTGTCTGGTTTAGGTGTATGGAATGTTATTGTCTGGTTTAGGTGTATGGAATGTTATTGTCTGGTTTAGGTGTATGGAATGTTATTGTCTGGTTTAGGTGTATGGAATGTTATTGTCTGGTTTAGGTGTATGGAATGTTATTGTCTGGTTTAGGTGTATGGAATGAGAGTGCATGTTATTGTCTGGGTTTAAAAAGGAATTTAAGGATAAGTGATTAATACGGGGTGTTTGTAGTACATATATCAATCGTATAAATATTATTTATCTATTTATTTTAGTAATACATTTCAACACAGATGTGGGGTCATGGGGGACGAAAGAGATGCAGTTATGGGGTCAATAAGATATGGGGGTCCTGGCGTTTGGGGGCGGGGAAGGTGTGATGAAAGGGGCTGAACTCTGTGTCTCTGTAGGTGTGTGGCGGTTAGGGTTAGGGTTAGGACCCGTGGTAGCCTTGTATATAGTAAAAACTCGACTTGATCACCATAGCGCAATATTCTTAAAGTGTTTATTATCTAAATTAGTAATTAAAAAAAATTAATATCATTTTAATTAAAGTCATGTGGAATTTAAAAAGTGTACACCTTACTTACCTTTGTTTCTTATGTACGAATAACTTTCCTAGATAAATGACACAAAAAAAAACAATTACTTCACCTTAAAAACATTACATCAGGACAAAATAATTTTTATTTGTTTGTTTTGGTGTTCGAAAAAAATAATTACATAATTAGCATGGATTGATAAAGTGCAATGTAGTAGGTAAAACACGGATATTTTAAATACTGTCTTTTATTTATTTTATACACTGAACGTACTGTTTACTAATTATTATTTGTAATCAATAACAGTTTAGAAGCCGCTCCTAAATGTCCTCTATGTTTACTTCTATCTTTTCGTTTGCGGATAATCTTTGGGTATTATAGTCGCTCACTAAATTGAACCAGGTGCGTTCTCTGGCGCCCAGGCAAGGTACTATTTGCGCCCAGGGCTATCCTGTGAGCGCTATGGTACATACGTTCGTTCAAAACAGTGCAACAAACTATGGATAAAAAGGGTTATTATAAATCGAATCTAAGGCGTCCTCTGGGGCACCCCCAAAGGGTGCTATATTGCGCCCAGGGACTTCCCGTGAGCGATATGGCGCCCACGTTTGTTTTAAACATTGCAAAATATTATTTTATCTGATTATTATTATTTTTTTGTAAATTGGTTTCATTTACGTTGTATTAAAAAATAAATTACATTAGAAAAAAATTGTTTTTGTGATAATGTCAATGTTTTGTTTTGTGTTTGTGTTATGTTTATGTTAGTGGATGAGGTTGCGTTAGCGTTAGGATTTATTATTATGTTTATGTTAATGTTGCGCTTGCGTTTATATTTTTGTTGATGTGGTTGTTCTTTTATGCGTAGAAGTGTGTTGAGGAGAGAGGGTTTATATTTATGCTTATGTTTGTAGTTGAGTTTGTTGAGTTAGATTTCATGTTTATATTTGTGTTGATGATGTTTTATTTTTTAGACGGAGAAGTGCGAGGAGTGGAGTGGGTTTATGTGTATGTCTATGATTGTTTATTTTTCTGTTTATTGTTGTTGGTTGTGGTTAGGTTTAACGTTAGGTTTATGGTTATACAAATGTAACTAGGGGAAAGTTACGAGCAATGGTTAGGGCTATAAAAGGGGCGGGATACCACGCACACCAGGGGGGGGGTTGATCTACAGCTGCCGTTAGCTCTTACATTACCCTGGGTGTGGCCTAACCATTTAGTGGATCCGCCTCTTGAATAACGAGCCACCGGTCCAGCGGAAACGTTAGCCAGGCTAAATCTATGTAACAATGGGGCTGGAACCGCCCATGACACTTAGTGGACCGATCATTTGGGTGGCGACCCTCCGGTCAAGCAGATCGCGGGGTGGCCCAAGACAGCGATTTCTGTTATCAATAGCGGAAACGCTGGCCAGCTAACAAAGAGGCTGGAACCGCCCCGATCACGTATTGGATCTAAGACTGGTGGCGTCGAATAGCGAACTACTGGAATTTTCACCAAACGAAAAGACAAGAACTGAGACTATTCTTCCATCAAACATTCCTTCTCATTTCTAGCGTTCACACACTCACTCTCTCTAGCGTAAACATGGTGAGGGGTGGAAGCAGGCGTTGTAACTGAAATAGCAATATAAACAGAAAGTGATATTTCAACGCCAAGGGTAGACAAAGGTAAAGAATATAGTCCAAGTAAAGACAGAACAGTCAGAACCCAACGGGATCCGAAAAGACAAGAACTGAGACTATTCTTCCATCAAACATTCCTTCTCATTTCTAGCGTTCACACACTCACTCTCTCTAGCGTAAACATAGTGAGGGGTGGAAGCAGGCGTTGAAACTAAAATAGCAATATAAACAGAAAGTGATATTTCAACGCCAAGGTTAGACAAAGGTAAAGAATATAGTCCAAGTAAAGACAGAACAGTCAGAACCCAACGGGATCCGAACCTACCATTCCAAACGGCACCTATTCGCCTCGCCCTTCATGCGTCAAGTCAGACGTGTAACCACTTCTGCCAATCAGTTCTACAAAAATAGAGCTTTCACGACAGACCACGGAAGACGCGGGCTGGCGTGACCTTTGAACCCCGAAGGGTCTGACCGGTGGCCTCATAAACACAACAAGGGTTAGGGTTAGGGTTAGGGTACTGATAAAAAGCATTAAAAACATTTTAATATCACACTTTTATGTAATAATGCACTAAAACGGAGATAATAAATGATTTTCTTTAAATATATAATAATACGCTACTATTTAAAGACTACAAAGAAAAGCGTGGTTCTCTTCCACAACATTATTATAAATATCAAATAGATTAAGACATACGCTTTCCTAAAATGTTAAAAAATTATTAATTCTGTCCTGATCATGAGCATATCTCAGACAGGTTGAATATCCCGTTATCATAATAAACTTTGCATCGTTGGAAAACTGGATTCCTCGTGTCAATCCTACTTTTCGTCCTCTAGGAAACATCCAAAGCTTTCAATTGGCTTTACTTGTTATACAGAATTTTGGTGATCTGCATGCATTTCATTTGGTTGTATTACTCATTTCGCAGTTTTATCAAAGCGTCTACTAGATTTTTAAATTAATGATACATTATAGGAAACATTTTAAAGGCATTTTTTTTTATATCCAAATTTTTTCTTTGTTTATTTTGTAGTAGTTAGTGAAGGGTGGGATAAAGCTGTCAAACTACAATTTAAAAAAAACGTTTTAATATGAAATTTCTGTGAATGTTGCTTTTTACCAGTGCCCCAAGGGCTATCTATCTTATTACCAACAATAAAAAAAAAAAAAAAAAAAAAAAAAAAAAAAAAAAAAAAAAAACAGGTGTGTCGCATCTGCAAGTGGTTGAAATGATTCCACTTTAGACTAGATTATTTGGGGCGCTATAGTCTTACAATTAGATTGAGGTTAAATGCTATTCTTTGGCAGGAAGAATTGATCTGAAAATTTCCTGCAAATGTCCGATTTGTGAGTGAACCAGCGTGACAACCTTACATTGCTTTGATAGATACAGATGAAACTTTTCAATTGGCAACCTAGTTTATTTCAAGAGAATGTAAAGTGTACTTCTTGCTTGATAGGCAGTGTATTTTCTGCTAGATTGTGTACAACTATATGAACTTTAGGCGGAGCAAGTAGCCTGTTCTCTAATTCTCCACAGCAAATTTCTGTCAGCCACAATAGAGTTCTATCAAACTAAACCAACACAATTCTAATACTCCACAATGCAGTTCTATCAAACTAAACCAACACAATTCTAATACTCCACAATGCAGTTCTATCAAACTAAACCAACACAATTCTAATACTCCACAATGCAGTTCTATCAAACTAAACCAACACAATTCTAATACGCCACAATGCAGTTCTATCAAACTAAACCAACACAATTCTAATACTCCACAATGCAGTTCTATCAAACTAAACCAACACAATTCTAATACGCCACAATGCAGTTCTATCAAACTAAACCAACACAATTCTAATACTCCACAATGCAGTTCTATCAAACTAAACCAACACAATTCTAATACTCCACAATGCAGTTCTATCAAACTAAACCAACACAATTCTAATACTCCACAATGCAGTTCTATCAAACTAAACCAACACAATTCTAATACTCCACAATGCAGTTCTATCAAACTAAACCAACACAATTCTAATACTCCACAATGCAGTTCTATCAAACTAAACCAACACAATTCTAATACTCCACAATGAAGTTCTATCAACCTAAACCAACACATTTCTAATACTCCACAATGAAGTTCTATCAACCTAAACCAACACATTTCATATACTCCACAGTAAAGTTTAAAAAAAAAAAACATGCCCAGTAAAGTTTAAAAAAAAAAACATGCCCAGTAAAGTTGACCAGCAAGACACCAGCAGCGAGAAGTCGACAGAGGTCAGCCAACAGCTGTCCCACGGCCCTCATCCACCCCAAGCACCACACGCGGCCACAACTACCGCGCCACCTATATCGGCACACCAAGATGCACCTCAACCCATTCTTCAACAACCACCTCAACCCATTCTTCAACAACCACCTCAACCCATTCTTCAACAACCACCTCAACCCATTCTTCAACAACCACCTCAAGCCAATTTCCCACCACCTCCACCCGGACCAGTAGTAATGATACAGGAACCTGGTATGTCAATTTTTAACATTCGTTTTGACAGCATACACATTTATACGCATATAGATCACGCTTAGACACACACACACACACAGGCAACACAACATGCGTACCCACCATACTCATACTCATATAAGCACTAGCGTCCTTTCCACACGGATTTTACCACACAAAGACATAACAAAAACATAAGTTGAAAAAATAAACACAAACACACATACACTTGTAAAGGCACGCACTTAAGCAAGCAAACACATGCACACACACACACTTTCTGCTGGCTGTGCTTTTTAATAGTTGCACCAATTATTTGATAAATCACCTTTCTCTACAGTTGCTATGGTGATGGCTAGTGGTCCACCACTTCCACAAGGTCTAGAATATCTTAGCAAGCTGAACCAGGTCATCATCAAACAGGACGTTGAACTCTTAGAGGGTGAGTATCACGCCCAATTGTCGATTTTAATCACACACATAGAGGAGGAGGGGTGAAAAGTCACACATTTCACTTTTTAGTATCTAGAGACAAGAATTGCGAATCTAAAACAATGCCATTGCATCAGATACTAGTTCTACACTTCAGATAACTGTATGCAGAGCCGTTTGGAATAGCTGATCATGGTATGCCCGTGACAGACTTGCAAAATGGTGATTTAGAATTGTGACATTTACCCCAGTGTGGGGTCGAAAAGTCACATGCTTGGGGTGAAAAGTCACACATTTTCAATGGTAATCAAAACTTATTTTTGCTATTGAAAATAATTTCCCTTAAAAATCATGAATATTAACCCTATCTTGCAAGCTTTTTTATTTGAACATGCAAAAAATTTTCTATGCTGTGTTTATGTTATGTGTAGATCATAGATCACTTCTATATGGATAATTTGTAAAAAAAATTATGGGATATCGCTTTTGTAGGTATGTTGCCATGCGGCCAAATGGCAACAAACTAACAAATTTTAGTATAAACAAAGACAAACTAGCTCTAGGGCAGTAGAAACTAAAGATTTGTTAAACATATCAATAATATATGTATTTCAACACATGTTGGTAATTTTCACATACTACTAAAAACATAAAAATGTATTTATTTATATATGAAACTCATAAGAAAGAGATAAACTTCCAAAACTTTTGTTGGATGCTTGGTATTGAAATCAATGATCACATTATTTAATTGCATTATAATCCTAACCCTTATTTTGGACCTAACACAATAAGTACCATTATTTATCTCTTTAGGTAAATTTGGAAAGTATAATGATTAACTTATTAAAACATATCTTTATTTTTTTATCACATGAGAATATTGTAGCTAAAATAAGCTGCTATAGCAGTTTTCCTAATGGGATTGACATAAGTGTGTATTTCTTGAACTTGTTTGTTGTAGTAAGTTTCTGGTAGCTAAGAGATTTATAAAAAAAAAAAAAAACTTATACAAGCACATAAATTGTCCAGTGATAATTGTTCTTTTAGCCACACTGCATGGTACAATACACTTTTTACCCCCTTACATTATTGTGATTACTAAAATATCTACCAGATAATAACCATGTATTCTAGCTGCTAGAATATTTACAAATATTTACAACACTAACATATATAAATATTATGATGGCTAACAAAAATGTTCCTAGCACTTTTTAAAAATTATTTTTTTTTATTTTTTTTTTACAAAACTGAATTTTAAAATTTAATTATTTACACAATTCTCATACAACTATCACTTTACAACAAGAGAGCCAATTATATTATTACTAGACTACCCGTCATCCCTTGGATAACTGTGGGTTTCGGGGGTCATCCATCAAAAAACATCACGTCTGTCACTCAGAGGCATAGCAACCCTTCCCGGCGCCCAGGGACAAACTTTTCGATTTGAACCCCCCCCCCCCGCAAGATTTCGATTTGCAACCCCCCCCCCCCCTCAAACTTTTGATGTGCACCCCCCCCCCCACTCAAACTTTCGATTTGCGCCCCCCTCAACCTTTCAATTTATTTTTCCAAACCATTTTGGCGCCCCAACATATGTTCCCCCCCCTTCCCCCCTTCCCCCTCCACCTCCCCCGCCTCCCCTTCCCCCCCACGCCTCCCCTCCCCCTCCGCTCCCCCCCCCCCCTCCTCGCTACGCTACTGCAGTGTCACTTATCGTCACAAAAACAGACCCCACATTCAAAAATATGTTTTTTATCTTTTAAAAACACCGATTTCGGACTATCCCTTCATATACTGACGTCACATGTGACCTACTCAACTCTACTTCACCTGCCCAGTGTCCCGCCAAGTCTCAGACAACATGTTTTTATCGTTTAAAAAACGATTCCGAAGCCGAGCATGTCTCTGACCACACTATCCTTTCATATGCTTAGGACAAAGAAACAGATGAACTCTACTTCACCTGCCCTGTATCCTGCCAAGTTCAGATAGGCAACTTTATCATTCACATCTAAAAAAAAAAATTGAAAAAAAAATATCATTGACATATTGGTCTAGAACCTGTGCCACCCGCATGAGAGCCGACTACGCTACCAACTTAGCTATTTACTCGTGACGTCACAAATGAATTTTTATACTATACTTTGAGTCTCCTTATGCAACTTGATTTACGCGCATAGATCTAGATCTAAGTCTAGTAGTAGTAACTTTCAAATTAAATTTTATCTTAAATTAGCCAAACAAAGATTTATATAAAATAATTAAGGCCTGAAATAGATTCTAGATGTATTAAGGCCTGAAATAGATTCTAGATGTAGAATTTACATTAAGTCTAGATCTAGAATTTACATTGAGTCTAGTGACCTAGATCTAGGCTAGATCTAGGCTAGATTCATAACTTTCCTTCGACAGCTGATCTTTAGATGTAGAGAAATTTATTGTAAAACTAAATGAAAAAATGACAGTTGAAAATTGATATAAGTGTTGGAACGTAATAAATACAGCAAACGGACGTATTGTTAAAGTTATGACCGACAGAAAATTAGATTTAGAACGCGTTAAACTTTTGAATGGGGACACAATTTTCTTCGATAGACGCCGCCATTTTATTGTACTAAAGAGTAAACAAAAAACTGTGACGTCACGGTCCCGCCGAGTGTAGTGGTCGTTCTAAACTTTTTAAAAAAATAGGGTTACTCTACGTATGAATAAATCAATAAATTAATTAACGTCTTTAAATAAATGTGTGATTAACAGTCTGTCTTAAAACAAAAAAATTTCTCTACCTACATACTATTTTACAGCTCTCCACGATGAGTGCAACCATGCGCAATAGTCAATCAGCCAAACAAAAAAAAACAAACAAAAAAAAAACAAACAAAAAAATAAATATTCAAACATGTAAACAAACTTGACTTTTAGTAGTATATAGATATTAGTATCTTCTATATCCTCATAATTGTCCACAATTTGTAGATTTTATTTGTTGGTCCTACAATGGGGTGGTGTCACACACTTTATTTCTGGTGTGGCATAATCTGTTTATTCTGAGAGAACGTGTGCCGTGTTTCATATTTCTTCACCTGAATAATACAAATAAAAATATAAAGTTACCCACCATTTCACTAAATTGAATCAAGCGTATCGGCTGGCGCCCTGGTAGGGTGCGATTAGGCTGCATATAAAAATTTCTGTTTCGGCCCCCAAAAGGCTCACATTGGCTGCTGAGGGCCATGTAATACGTTTTATTTAAATAATCAGAAAAATTGACCAAGGTTAGATTATTAACTGGGATGTTTCTTTTTGTCTGTAAAAAAATCCAAACAGTTTCGTCATTTTGCGAAAGATGCAATTAGCATCTATTTTTTAGACAATCCAATCAGATATTGAGATCGTGCATCTAATAATAGACCATTAGTAACGCTAACATATTGCATCAGTCACACTGATGTTTAAAACATGTCAAATAATTTTGTTACGTGTTAAAGAAAAAAAATTCATTTGTGTCACTTTAGCGAATGACGCAATCTGCATCATTGTTAACAGTGAAGTGTGTTCTACCTCATTATTTCGGTTAGTGATTAATATACAATCAAGGTTTTCATGCGGTAGTGTAGGTAAACTTGTGTCCAGATATTTATGATCCAAGCGCAGGCATTGTTTACATTTATATAACTCACTTTTAGAAAGCAAGGTCACGCGTCTAAGAATATAAGATTGGTAACGCATGGATGAAACCATTCAAGTACGTTTCGTCAGACTTTCTTCTATTCCCGCAGCAACGCGCCGGGACGGGTTACGCTAGTTTTCCATAAAAAATAAGTCGTTTGTATACTATTTCTTTATATTTGTGCTGATAATGTCCAATTACGGTATGTAACAGTTTTGATACACCATGCAACGTTATGACCTTGACATTAGCTTGGACTACTGTATAGTGATTTTTCTATAGTATAATAATTAGTTCATTAAACAATTCTTAACGTCTAGTAAGTAGATTCTAGTCACCTGTTGGTTCTTACACTAGCTTAGGTTTGTTTTTCTTTCATATTTTTACAATAATAATATGTAAATTATAGAAGAAAAATAGTGTCAAAATCTGTAACAATAGTAATATAATCAAGCATAAGGCTATTGTATACTAATTTTACTTAGATGTAGCACCTACTCAGTACTATATACATACAGATGATCAGTGCGCTACTATAATAACCCTATAATAAAGGGTGTACAGTGCAGTGCTATTATTGAAGAAAAAAATGTGTCATAATGTATAACAATAATAATATAGCATTAGACTGATATTTACAAGCTGCTGCTTAGAATAACGCATATAATTCTCTAATCATACTAATTCATACACATAGACAGTGTTTGGGTCTAATAAGCTTAGAAAGTAGTATAGTAATTATTATTGAAGAAAAATAATTATAACATTAGGCATAGGCCCACTTACTTAGTCTACTTATTATTTACTACATAAGGGTACACAAACAATAATATTACTATAGGCAGTGGTGGTTTACTTATGTTTATAATAGTAATTAAACTTAATTTATAAATCCATGAAGTTTATGAATGATTAGAGATTGTTTTAGTGCAGACATCTCTTTTTATCTAGAGTCAGCGATAAATTTTGTCGTGAAACCAGCGGCGTAGCTAGGATTTTTTGGGCTCCTATGCAAAAATTATTATTGGACCCTACGTTAAACTGTAAATTATGAATTTTATACGTCCATAGTTGTGTATGTATACGGTATTATTATGCAGTACCCCGTAGCGTAAAATACCTTTGAATTTATATCACTATTTTGAAAAAACAAACTAACAAATAAAGTCTGTAACCTTTAAGTAACCTAAAACACTAGCTTCATAAGGCGGGGGCCTCACAATTTAGGCGCGACACCATGACCAAAACTTGTAAAATTTACTGTCAAAACTATTTTAATACAGTTTAAATAATAAAATATTAAGGAGAGGGGGTAACACTCCACCAGAGATGCAAAATTCTTAGACGGGGTGGGGGTGACACTCACTAAACACAGCGCATGATATCGAACGTTGTGACGCCACTAACCAAATTTTAAAAAGTGGCTCATGATTTATTTAGATTTTTTTTTCTCATAAGTTTGCAAAGTGATTAATATGTTCCTTGAAGTCCATTTTAACTGCTTCTGTATGTTCGATTCTTAGGATGGCCAAGTTACTGACCCAAACGGCATATCTACAACTTGTTTCATAACATCATTATAAAAGAGAGACATGGGGCGCCCAGCGCCCAACTGTATTACTGCCCAGGCGGCTGGAGGACACCCTTTATTTTCTTTAGCCATTGGTTATAGTAGCCCTCCGTATCCCTAGGGCATGACGCTCATTTTAAAAAGTGTATGCGCCGTAGCGCTCCTGGGAGGAGTCCGGGGCGCCGGCTGATGCACCTGTGCAGTTTGACCGTTCAATTAAGCAGTAACCCTGACCTCTTATGCAGGACACCCAATCAGTGTTTCTTCCAGACTTTTTTCTCCGGGGGGGGGGGGGGGGGTACTTGAAATTTTCGGGGGGGGGGGGGGGGGGCGGTAGACATTCTTCTGGAGGGGCGGACACTGTTAAAAGTACATATTTTCTATATAAATTTTATAAATTTCATTTCGTTCGGGGGGGGGGGGGGGGGGCGGGGGCGGTAGAGATGTCTGGAAGAAACTCTGCACCCAATTAACTGACCCCAGATGCTAAGAAAGCCGCTTGGAAACTCTGCGTGGCAATCCGAACCGCATTACTGTTAAGGGGCCGCTCTCCGAACAAAGTATTAAAAAAATATTAATGGCAGAAAACTTTGCAGGAGTCAGAGTTTCTTTTTGGCTTTTCTTCGAGCGGGGAGGCACTTTTCTCATGTCTGGGGTTCTGGTGGGAAATTTCATGGTCAGTGGAGGTTTGTCTGAATTATTTTAAACGACTTCCAAGTGTTTCTTGGCGATTGGATCATTTTTGTATTAATGCATACAGGAGAGGGGACACAAACAAAAACCTTTAAGTAGCGGCCTATTGATTAGAGATAAGTTAGATAAAAAAAAACACATTGTGATTAAAATTAAAATTAGAGAAACATTGACACATTTTCGACTCAGCTTGTTGTCCACGACTGTTATTTTAAAAAAAATGGCTAAGTTGTAATCATAGATGGATGAAATTTAGGTGAAGACAGAGAGTTGAAAGGGGAGGGGGTGCAGGTTTGTGGCGGTGGGGTAGAGAATTTTTAGAGATGCGTATAAATTTGCGGGTGCCGGATGCCAATCTCACAAAAGAGCCAATGTTCAAGTTTATGTATAGGCTAATTCTCTCAACGGCTTGCCCGACAATGCAACAATGCCTATAGTGTTAGTAATACCGTTCAATTTTATTTATAGGCTAATTCTCTCAACGGCTTGCCAGACAACGCAACAATGCCTATAGTGTTATCAATACCGATGGGCCTTGGGGGCTTTTTGGGATTTTTTAAAATTACTTTTACAGTAGAAAATAAACTGGATTTCCGTTGTCTTTTTAAAATTATTTTTATAATACAAATATGTACATTCCAATGTAAAAGTCTTTAAAAAATTAGAGGGAAAAGGGCCCCTATTTGCCTTGGGCCCTTATGCCTTGCTTACGCAAGCTTTACAGTAGTTCTGACTAAAATTGATAGTAGACTTCAAGGAGAATGTAATGAAAGTGAAATTGGTGTCATATTTGATTATTTATCTTATGAAGTTACAATCTAATAACTAGGCCTATAGTAAATATTGTAATGATAGTTATTGTTAAAAAAAAATGGCATAATAATATTTGATTGACATTCTTAAATATAATACTTACACTTGCAAATAAAATAATAATCCTCTAGTATATGAATGTAGCAGTGATACATTATTTTATTTGAATTATAATTTACTTTGTGCATGTGTGAAGATAAAGAGTAAATAAATCTAAAAATAATATATAGTTTGTTTTAGTAGTGACTTTTTTTTTTACAGGATGAGTAAAGATTCTCACAAAAGAATTCTGTCTGAAATAGAGACTGCATATTTCTTTGGTCACTAATGTCTAATTATTCATCTATTGTATACCTGATGTTGAAGGTGTTACTGTAACTGAAATTTTAATGACCGGGGTGAAAAGTCACACTCCTGGAAAAGTGACATTTCACCCCAACAGGTGGTTATCATACAAAATGATCTACACTTTCAAATCTATTTCTATAAGTACAAACAGTTAATCCAGACTGTCGTTATTATGGCATGAGAAAACAAACATTGCATGTGAACACAAAAATGAAAAATTGAAGCATACTTACAGGTTTAAAGTAAAGTTTCCCTTTCTAAACCTGACGGTCTATGGGGCAAGTGAAGTAGAGTTCACTTGTTTCTGTGACCTCGGCATATGAAGAGATAGTGTGGTCAACACTATGCCCAGCCGCCTTTACTTTCCCTAACGTCCTCAGGGACGGTCTACTGACTTGAACCCGGATTCGAACTCGAGACTAACGGGTTAGCAGTCCAGCTCTACTTATAGGTTTCCATTAATTGAATTTCCCACTTGGTCAATGAAAACAAGTAAATGTGGTTCTGAACTCATTTCTGTTTCAGAAAGTTAAAACAGGAAGTGAACTCCAAGCAGGGTAAACAACTAAAAACCATAATTTTCTTGATAAAGGAATGAAAATGTATGTTCTTTAAGGCAAAAACTTGTGACTTTTCACCCTGTGACTTTTCACCCCCCCCCCCCCCCCCTCCTACTTTTTAATTTCTAATCATTCTACATGTCTTACTGCCTATTGAGATTTTAAATGTTATGCCTGATGCTACAAAAATGTTATTTCGTGGAATATACATACACACAAAAAACACATACACATACACACAAACACACACCTTAGACAAAGACCTTGACCCAGACCTAGACCCAGACCGAGACTTGGACCTTGACTTAGACTTACACCCAGACACAGACCCAGACCTAGACTTACTAAGCATGTATAATGCTGCTGTATGCCATTAACCACTTTCTTCCAGCAATCGTTGGGTTTGAGACACAGAATTCCTACAAACTTTTTAACAGCGCGGGTCAACAGTGCTACTCGGCATTCGAAAGTAATTTTTTGTTTTCATTCTCTCTTCTTAATAAGAAAGTAATTATTAATTAAGTTTTGTGTGATTTGAATACATTCAAAGAAACTTCTAAAACAACAATAATAACGTGTAGTCTTAATTGGTAGCCCTAAAGATGGCCCCAGATAATATCCCTAAAGATGGCCCCATTTAGTTTCCCTAAAGATGGCCTCAGTTGCTAGCCCTATACTTTTCAAATAAAATTGGTATTTTTGTAAAGTTTAAAGCATCTGCATTAATTTTCTTCTTTTTTCATTAAGACACTCAAATGATAAGTTGTAAAAATATAAATTTTGTTTACAACTGATCAATATTGAGTTTTTAAGACATTAATTGAGATTTCATTAAAAAGATTTAAAATATATTACAATATGGCGATCAAGTCGAGGTGATTCCGCACCCTATCCATTTTTTTAAAGTGATTTAATTTAGATAAAACCAAATCATTTTCTATTTATAATTTATAAGAGGTCATTTCCTGGCATTCCTGTTTCAATTTTAGAATTTATTCTATTTTGTCTGCATCGATCTTCAAGCTTCTTAATGTAAGTAGATCTATAACACCTAAACCCTAACCCCTAACCCTATTTTTGATTCATTGATTTTTACGTTAGCTTAATAATTGTTGTTACTAATAACAACATGTCCGATACTTGTGTTTGAGGTAGAATTGGAAACATTTTTATCAATAGTAGGTGTGGGGTAATACCACACTCTATGGTGTGGGGGTTATACCACACCCTATAGTGTGGGGGTTATACAAGACTCTATGGTGTGGGGGTTATACAACACTCTATGGTGTGGGGGTTATACCACACCCTATAGTGTGGGGGTTATACAACACCCTATGGTGTGGGAGTTATACAACACTCTATGGTGTGGGGGTTATACAACACTCTATGGTGTGGGGGTTATACAACACTCTATGGTGTGGGGGTTATACCACACCCTATAGTGTGGGGGTTATACCACACCCTATAGTGTGGGGGTTATACCACACCCTATAGTGTGGGGGTTATACAACACCCTATGGTGTGGGGGTTATACAACACTCTATGGTGTGGGGGTTATACAACACTCTATGGTGTGGGGGTTATACAACACTCTATGGTGTGGGGGTTATACCACACCCTATAGTGTGGGGGTTATACAACACCCTATGGTGTGGGGGTTATACAACACTCTATGGTGTGGGGGTTATACCACACCCTATAGTGTGGGGGTTATACAACACTCTATGGTGTGGGGCAATGCCTCACCCTTTGGAAATTCCCTATCATAGAGTTTTTGGTTCTAATTTCAGTATGGTCAGCCCTAATCAGCCCAACATATCTGCTTAAGTGCAGCTTAAGACGTGTTGGTTTTGAAAACTTTGGTAGAAAAAGTACTAACTGGTTTCATGGGCATTTTCTTCTTCCAGCGATGAACAAAAAAGTGTCGAGAGTTTTCTGAACATAAAAATAAAAAAATAAAAAAACTGTATTACTGTAAGAAATGGAATTGCCCCACCTTCCTTATTTTTGCAAAAAAAAAACAAAAAACAACTTAACACCTAAAATCTGTTGTTGTTTTCTAGAATTCTCTATGTATTCTTTTACCTTCATATAAATATATCGTGTACAGTATACACCGTATAAAGTAATTCAGTAGTGTTAATACATGACTTTTTTATAAATAAAAATAAAAGTAGGGTGTGGAATTGCCCCGGGTTAGCCTATATATATATATATATATATATATATATATATATATATATATATATATATATATATATATATATATATATATATACTTAGAGAGAGAGAGAGAGAGAGAGAGAGAGAGAGAGATAGTAAAAGTAAAAATAAATACATCTAACAGCCCGAATGAAAAGACAGGTGGGCTGAGAGACGGACAGTAAGAGTAAGACGGACTGACAGAACGACGAATGGACGGACAAATTGACCGACAGACTAAATAAAAGACAGGTGGGTGGACCGGCTAAGTGTAATGTCCAATAATTTCTCAGAATCCAACTGCTGTGCGCGTCAGTGCTGTGGAAATAATCGCTGTTTTGAAATGATCGTCACCGACAATTTTAATCAGGTAGTTAACGCATTTAATCAGGTAGTTAACACATTTAATCAGGTAGCCAATAAGTTTTATCAAGTAGTTAACACATTTAATCAGGTAGCCAATAAGTTTTATCAAGTAGTTAACACATTTAATCAGGTAGCCAATAAGTTTTATCAGGTAGTTAATACATTTAATCAGGTAGCCAATAGTAGTATATTAGGTCCCTTTTGGTTATCATGGGGGAGGCGGATGCGGATGCGCAAAGGATATATAGTAAAATACTCCCCCACCTGGTGGAGTGGGTGAGCCGCAGGCGAAGCCTGGTACAACGACATATAGTAAAATACTCCCCCACCTGGGTGAAGGTGGGTTAGGCGGAGGCGCAACCTGGTACGATTAGATATAGTAAAATACTCTCACACCTGTTAATAAAAATTACAAAATTAAAAACAAAATAAATAAAAAATTAAACTAATTAAAAAATAATTAAAAACAATCTCATTAAAAACAACAAACAAATTAAAAACTCATTAAAAACTCATTGAAAACTCATTAAAATAAAAAAAATAATGGTTATTACGTCGCAAGGTCACCTGCGGTGATTACGTCACAAGGTCACCCCCTCACCTGACCTACTGACCTACTCCCCCTTCACCCTCCGCATCCCCCACCCTCACCCACCTACTCCCCCAGGTGGGGGAGTATTTTACTATATCTCGTTGTACCAGGCTGCACCTCCGCACCCCCCAGGTGGGGGAGTATTTTACTATATATTCTTTGCGCATCCGCCTCCGCCTCCCCCATGATAACCAAAAGGGACCTAATATACTACTGCCAATAAGTTTAATCAGGTAGGTAATCAATCAAAGTAAATGACATATATTGTGACAGATATTGTGACAGATACTGTGACAGATATTGTGACAGATATTGTGACAGATATTGTGACAGATATTGTGACAGATATTGTGACAGATATTGTGACAGATATTGTGACAGATATTGTGACAGATATTGTGACAGATATTGTGACAGATATTGTGACAGATATTGTGACAGATATTGTGACAGATATTGTGATAGATATTGTCACAGATATTGTGACAGATATTGTGACAGATATTGTGACAGATATTGTGACAGATATTATTACAGATATTGTGACAGATATTGTGATTGATTTTGTGACTGATTTGTGACTAATGGTGTGGCTAATGGTGTGACTAATGGTGTGACTAATGGTGTGACTAATGGTGTGACTAATGGTGTGGCTAATGGTGTGGCTAATGGTGTGGCTAATGGTGTGGCTAATGGTGTGACTAATGGTGTGACTAATGGTGTGACTAATGGTGTGACTAATGGTGTGACTAATGGTGTGGCTAATGATATAGATGATGGTGTCTGTACGAATGTAAAATTGTGTATACACCCTATCTTTTATATAAGTCGCGTGTAGGTGTAGATTTCGGAATTTGTTGATTCCCTCCTTTGCCTGTCGCATTGCAGCATCGCTCGACTCCATCAATAACATCAAATATTTTCAGCGCTATATGTCTTTAAAAATGCAATTCTCTTGTATCAAATTTGATAACAGATTTCATTGTTAGCTGTTCTAGAAGTTGTCAGTTAGCCAGTATCCATCGATGACTAAGACAAATGACGGACACATGAAGCAAATCTAATAAAAGCTTGTATAAAAGATACTTTCATTCCCTCCTCCCTCACACACACCCCTCCGCCCTCACACACACCCCTCCTCCCTAACACACACCCTTGTCGGCTCTAGATGGTGTTCTCAGTGTATAGACCCTACAAATTCTGCAAATATCACCCGTGCTGTGCATGCTGCGGCATATGTCAAGACGATGTCAGGATTTCAGCACCCGATAGCTCGCCGTTAGGAAAAGTACATCAGAGGTCAGGTTTGATTAACTCAAGCGTTTTTTACTTCTGTCATTAGACATTACTTGGTTACTTCTGTCACTAGACACTACTTTGTTACTTCTGTCATAAGACATTACTTTGTTACTTCTGTCAGTAGACACTACTTTGTTACTTCTGTCATTAGCCATTACTTTGTTACTTCTGTTATCTGACAATAGTGATCTAACCTGAACTTTCTCGAATAAACATCTATACCACTACGGAGGATTTACTCTGGTTTCTCTTCACATAAATCTTCACATGGAGTAAATCTTTACATGGAGTAAATCTTCACATGGAGTAAATCTTTCACCTTTACTAACGATTTCCAGTCGCCTACTTTTTTCAAAGGAACATTTACAGTGGGGTTGCGCCCGCTTATTTGATTCCACTGGCGAACACTGTTGGGGGGAGCTGGTTTGAGTTTGCGTTTGTTTCTTTTGTGTGTGAGTTGTGTTTGAATTTTTGTTTATGTTTGCGTTAGAGTCTTCTTTTGTGTTTGCGTCTTTGTTATGTTTAGTTTTGTTCTGTTCCCATGTTGGTAAATTTAAAAAAAAAAGATTCACCATGGCAAAGCACGGTTATGCAGCTAGGCTAATATATAAAGTTCAATTCTGTATGTGGCGGACGGACCTGTGTATGACTTGATCGCCAAAGCGTAATATTCTAAAAGTGTTTATCTAAATTAATGATTTCAATAATTTATATGGATGGTATTGTAAAACAAATTTCTTTTTTTTTCAAACTTATCGTTATAATTTACGTAATTTAAAATGAAAAAAAAAATGTATAACCCTTCACAAAAAATTTAAATGAGTCAGAAAATTATTCCCTTAGCACCAATTACTCCCCTCGATAGACCACAAAAAAGCTACTAATATGAATATTGCGCATTGGTGATCAAGTAGAGCTTTTCAACAAAGGCGAGCGAGACACAAACAGTCGATAAACAAGACTGAAGCAAAATGTGAACAATACTGTAAATTGTGTGGGAATGTAAATTGTGTGTGAATGTAAATTGTGTGGGAATGTAAATTGTGTGTGAATGTAAATTGTGTGGGAATGTAAATTGTGTGGGAATGTAAATTGTGTGGGAATGTAAATTGTGTGGGAATGTAAATTGTGTTGAAATGTAAATTGTGTTGAAATGTAAATTGTGTGGGAATGTAAATTGTGTGGAATGTAAATTGTGTGGAAATGTTAATTGTGTGAAAATGTTAATTGTGTGGGAATGTAAATTGTGTTTAAATGTAAATTGTGTGGGAATGTAAATTGTGTGGGAGTGTAAATTGTGTGGGAATGTAAATTGTGTGGGAGTGTAAATTGTGTGGGAATGTAAATTGTGTGGGAATGTAAATTGTGTGAAAATGTTAATTGTGTTGGAATGTAAATTGTGTGGGAATGTAAATTGTGTGGGAATGTAAATTGTGTGGGAGTGTAAATTGTGTGGGAATGTAAATTGTGTGGGAATGTAAATTGTGTGAAAATGTTAATTGTGTGGGAATGTAAATTGTGTGGGAATGTAAATTGTGTGGGAATGTAAATTGTGTGAAAATGTTAATTGTGTTGGAATGTTAATTGTGTGAAAATGTTAATTGTGTGGGAATGTAAATTGTGTGGGAATGTTAATTGTGTGGGAATGTAAATTGTGTGTGAATGTAAATTGTGTGGGAATGTAAATTGTGTGGGAATGTAAATTGTGTGTGAATGTAAATTGTGTGGGAATGTAAATTGTGTGGGAATGTAAATTGTGTGGGAATGTAAATTGTGTGGGAGTGTAAATTGTGTGGGAATGTAAATTGTGTGGGAATGTAAATTGTGTGAAAATGTTAATTGTGTGGGAATGTTAATTGTGTGAAAATGTTAATTGTGTGAAAATGTTAATTATGTTAAAATGTTAATTGTGTTCAAATGATAATGTGATATTGTGTTTTCTACCTGCTCCATTATAAGACCTAGCATAGCCTTGAAATGTGACATTGTGTCATCTAGTTTGTGTTGTAAATGTGACATTGTGTCATCTAGCTTGTGTTGTAAATGTGACATTGTGTCATCTAGCTTGTGCTGTAAATGTGACATTGTGTCATCTAGTTTGTGTTGTAAATGTGACATTGTGTCATCTAGTTTGTGTTGTAAATGTGACATTGTGTCATCTAGCTTGTGTTGTAAATGTGACATTGTGTCATCTAGCTTGTGTTGTAAATGTGACATTGTGTCATCTAGCTTGTGTTGTAAATGTGACATTGTGTCATCTAGTTTGTGTTGTAAATGTGACATTGTGTCATCTAGCTTGTGTTGTAAATGTGACATTGTGTCATCTAGTTTGTGTTGTAAATGTGACATTGTGTCATCTAGCTTGTGTTGTAAATGTGATATTGTGTCATCTAGCTTGTGCTGTAAATGTGACATTGTGTCATCTAGTTTGTGTTGTAAATGTGACATTGTGTCATCTAGCTTGTGCTGTAAATGTGACATTGTGTCATCTAGTTTGTGTTGTAAATGTGACATTGTGTCATCTAGCTTGTGTTGTAAATGTGACATTGTGTCATCTAGTTTGTGTTGTAAATGTGACATTGTGTCATCTAGCTTGTGTTGTAAATGTGACATTGTGTCATCTAGCTTGTGTTGTAAATGTGACATTGTGTCATCTAGTTTGTGTTGTAAATGTGACATTGTGTCATCTAGCTTGTGTTGTAAATGTGACATTGTGTCATCTAGCTTGTGTTGTAAATGTGACATTGTGTCATCTAGTTTGTGTTGTAAATGTGACATTGTGTCATCTAGCTTGTGTTGTAAATGTGACATTGTGTCATCTAGCTTGTGCTGTAAATGTGACATTGTGTCATCTAGTTTGTGTTGTAAATGTGACATTGTGTCATCTAGTTTGTGTTGTAAATGTGACATTGTGTCATCTAGCTTGTGTTGTAAATGTGACATTGTGTCATCTAGCTTGTGTTGTAAATGTGACATTGTGTCATCTAGCTTGTGTTGTAAATGTGACATTGTGTCATCTAGTTTGTGTTGTAAATGTGACATTGTGTCATCTAGCTTGTGTTGTAAATGTGACATTGTGTCATCTAGTTTGTGTTGTAAATGTGACATTGTGTCATCTAGCTTGTGTTGTAAATGTGATATTGTGTCATCTAGCTTGTGCTGTAAATGTGACATTGTGTCATCTAGTTTGTGTTGTAAATGTGACATTGTGTCATCTAGCTTGTGCTGTAAATGTGACATTGTGTCATCTAGTTTGTGTTGTAAATGTGACATTGTGTCATCTAGCTTGTGTTGTAAATGTGACATTGTGTCATCTAGTTTGTGTTGTAAATGTGACATTGTGTCATCTAGCTTGTGTTGTAAATGTGACATTGTGTCATCTAGCTTGTGTTGTAAATGTGACATTGTGTCATCTAGTTTGTGTTGTAAATGTGACATTGTGTCATCTAGCTTGTGTTGTAAATGTGACATTGTGTCATCTAGCTTGTGTTGTAAATGTGACATTGTGTCATCTAGCTTGTGTTGTAAATGTGACATTGTGTCATCTAGTTTGTGTTGTAAATGTGACATTGTGTCATCTAGCTTGTGTTGTAAATGTGACATTGTGTCATCTAGCTTGTGTTGTAAATGTGACATTGTGTCATCTAGCTTGTGTTGTAAATGTGACATTGTGTCATCTAGTTTGTGTTGTAAATGTGACATTGTGTCATCTAGCTTGTGTTGTAAATGTGACATTGTGTCATCTAGTTTGTGTTGTAAATGTGACATTGTGTCATCTAGCTTGTGTTGTAAATGTGATATTGTGTCATCTAGCTTGTGCTGTAAATGTGACATTGTGTCATCTAGTTTGTGTTGTAAATGTGACATTGTGTCATCTAGCTTGTGCTGTAAATGTGACATTGTGTCATCTAGTTTGTGTTGTAAATGTGACATTGTGTCATCTAGCTTGTGTTGTAAATGTGACATTGTGTCATCTAGTTTGTGTTGTAAATGTGACATTGTGTCATCTAGCTTGTGTTGTAAATGTGACATTGTGTCATCTAGCTTGTGTTGTAAATGTGACATTGTGTCATCTAGTTTGTGTTGTAAATGTGACATTGTGTCATCTAGCTTGTGTTGTAAATGTGACATTGTGTCATCTAGCTTGTGTTGTAAATGTGACATTGTGTCATCTAGTTTGTGTTGTAAATGTGACATTGTGTCATCTAGCTTGTGTTGTAAATGTGACATTGTGTCATCTAGCTTGTGTTGTAAATGTGACATTGTGTCATCTAGCTTGTGTTGTAAATGTGATATTGTGTCATCTAGCTTGTGCTGTAAATGTGACATTGTGTCATCTAGTTTGTGTTGTAAATGTGACATTGTGTCATCTAGCTTGTGTTGTAAATGTGACATTGTGTCATCTAGTTTGTGTTGTAAATGTGACATTGTGTCATCTAGCTTGTGTTGTAAATGTGACATTGTGTCATCTAGCTTGTGTTGTAAATGTGACATTGTGTCATCTAGCTTGTGCTGTAAATGTGACATTGTGTCATCTAGCTTGTGTTGTAAATGTGACATTGTGTCATCTAGCTTGTGTTGTAAATGTGACATTGTGTCATCTAGCTTGTGTTGTAAATGTGACATTGTGTCATCTAGCTTGTGTTGTAAATGTGACATTGTGTCATCTAGCTTGTGCTGTAAATGTGACATTGTGTCATCTAGTTTGTGTTGTAAATGTGACATTGTGTCATCTAGGTGTTCCATTATAAAGCCGAGGTATTACGTCCTAGACCACAACTCCCAATCTCAGTGTGAGATTGTCGGACCAATCTGTCAGTGTACACTTTGCTGTAAATCTGTGGAATTTACGGTTGGTCATTACTGTTTATCTTTCTTTTTGTCTGTCTGTGGTGCTTTTGTCCGTCATAGATTGAAACTGCCGATCGAAATTTCGAGCACTTCTCACTTACCGATTGGTTTGCACGTGGGTCCAGAGCCGATGACAATGCAATATGACATCAAATTTTACTTTTTTTTTAATAAATTCATTAAATTTTTCCGAATAAATTTTGGGGGTCTACTATCATTCCTCAATATTAAATGTAAGACCTGACTGGGCCCTAGGCTTATGTATTAAACCGTCCGGTCAGTGAAAGTCCGGCTAAACCCAGACTGGTGGTAAACCCAGAGTCTAAACTAAACTAAAATTTAAAAAACCTTAACAATTTATAAAATTTATTATATGGAAAAAAATGTTTTAATGTAAAGTGTTAACGACAAAACTGGAGGTAACTAAACATTCAAAATACGACCAAACAAAACACCACAGAAATACTTCAACACAGGCCTCGACATTCCCACAGAATGTCCCTCCTTGTCCTCAGATGTTCACGAACAAACACCAAATTCAAAATTCTGCCACATACTTCGCACAAGAAGATAGTCCCTAATACTATAACAACTAACAACATGACATAAAACAAAGTGGGACCACACACCAAAACAAAGTGTGCATAGATAATATCAAAATAAAAACAAGACACAAAAATCAAATATAAACAATTTTAAAATCAAAATCATTCCCGCGCCAAAATAGCCGACTACTTAACTAAAAACCACAACAATCCTTAACAGGAACACAAAAAGTGACATTCGCATTTTTGTAATAAAACAATAATAATAATGCTTATTAAATAGCTGTCCAGCCCCTTATACATTTTCATGTTCATCTGGTGCGCCATTTTTAACTCTTGAAACTATTCTATTAAAAAATTTCAAGTAATGAAAAACAAAATGCATAAGAAACGTTATAATAACAAGCTTTATGCACTAAAGCACTAAAAAGGAAAGAACAAATGATTTTCTTTAAATATAAAATGATACAGTACTATTTAAATAAAAATAAAGAAAGCGTGGGTCACTATATTATCTATTGGATACCTTTACTAATATTTATGAAGATACCCACGCTTTTATAGTTATTTAAAAATGGTGTATTATTACATGATTTTTTTTTCATTTTTAGAGCTTTTTATTAAAAAGCTTTTTAATGAATTTTTGAATATGACGGATCCGTTTCCTATAACACACCCTTTCCCCGCACTAGGACTGTTTATTGACCTACTTACCAGCCCTATAACACACCCTTTCCCCGCACTAGAACTGTTTATTGACCTACTTACCAGCCCTATAACACACCCTTTCCCCGCACTAGAACTGTTTATTGACCTACTTACCAGCCCTATAACACACCCTTTCCCCGCACTAGAACTGTTTATTGACCTACTTACCAGCCCTATAACACACCCTTTCCCCGCACTAACCCTAACCCTACGCTAACCCTTGCCTCGCACTAGGTCCGCAGTATACACGACCACAAAAAAATTGGAGCCATATCAAAATACCGAGGTGACATTATTCAGGAACTATTTACTGATGCAGACACTTTCGGTGTGACATGTGAGTTGGTTATCACGTGACAGGTGACATTGTGGTCATGTCACATGGACAGTTTCTTGTCCTGCGTGATTGTCTCATCACTTTGTACCTGTGATCTAACCCTGTGTGACTGTCTCATCACTTTGTACCTGTGATCTAACCCTGTGTGACTGTCTCATCACTTTGTACCTGTGATATAACCCTGTGTGACTGTCTCATCACTTTATACCTGTGATCTAACCCTAACCCTGTGTGACTGTCTCATCACTTTGTACCTGTAATCTAACCCTGTGTGACTGTCTCATCACTTTGTACCTGTGATCTAACCCTAACCCTGTGTGACTGTCTCATCACTTTATACCTGTGATCTAACCCTAACCCTGTGTGACTGTCTCATCACTTTATACATGTGATCTAACCCTGTGTGACTGTCTCATCACTTTGTACCTGTGATCTAACCCTGTGTGACTGTCTCATCACTTTGTACCTGTGATCTAACCCTAACCCTGTGTGACTGTCTCATCACTTTATACCTGTGATCTAACCCTGTGTGACTGTCTCATCACTTTGTACCTGTGATCTAAGCCTAACCCTGTGTGACTGTCTCATCACTTTGTACCTGTGATCTAACCCTAACCCTGTGTGACTGTCTCATCACTTTGTACCTGTGATCTAACCCTGTGTGACTGTCTCATCACTTTGTACCTGTGATCTAACCCTGTGTGACTGTCTCATCACTTTGTACCTGTAATCTAACCCTAACCCTGTGTGACTGTCTCATCACTTTGTACCTGTGATCTAACCCTGTGTGACTGTCTCATCACTTTGTACCTGTGATCTAACCCTAACCCTGTGTGACTGTCTCATCACTTTGTACCTGTAATCTAACCCTGTGTGACTGTCTCATCACTTTGTACCTGTGATCTAACCCTAACCCTGTGTGACTGTCTCATCACTTTGTACCTGTAATCTAACCCTGTGTGACTGTCTCATCACTTTGTACCTGTGATCTAACCCTAACCCTGTGTGACTGTCTCATCACTTTGTACCTGTGATCTAACCCTAACCTTGTGTGACTGTCTCATCACTTTGTACCTGTGATCTAACCCTAACCCTATGTGACTGTCTCATCACTTTGTACCTGTGATCTAACCCTGTGTGACTGTCTCATCACTTTGTACCTGTGATCTAACCCTAACCCTGTGTGACTGTCTCATCACTTTGTACCTGTGATCTAACCCTAACCCTGTGTGACTGTCTCATCACTTTGTACCTGTGATCTAACCCTGTGTGACTGTCTCATCACTTTGTACCTGTGATCTAACCCTGTGTGACTGTCTCATCACTTTGTACCTGTGATTGTATTCAAGCTTCGACTCCTGCTTTAAGTCTGTTTCCTACTACCTTTTTTTCCCCTGACTTATCCTATTGACTTACGACTTTATATTATTTCTCATCTATACATCTGCTTCACAGTCCCCATAGATCTTGACGTCAGAACGAAGGCAACTTTGATTGGAGCTGTCTTTCTCATTGTAAGTGTTTTGGCTTTTCTATGGTTAGGGTTAGGGTTTTGTTAGGCTTTTCTTTGGTTAGGGTTAGGGTTTTGTGAGGTTTAGCTTTTGTTGGGTTACGCTTTTGTTGGATAATAATTTTATTAGATTAGGCTTTTGATGGTTAGAAAAGTTGAGTTTATTCTTCGTTTAGCATGCGTTAAAGTTAGAAAAGTTTAGTTTATTCTTCGTTTTGCATGAGTTAAAGTTAGAAAAGTTTAGTTTATTCTTCGTTTTGTATGAGTTAAAGTTAGAAAAGTTTAGTTTATTCTTTGTTCTTCAGGACTTCATGTTCTTCGAGGATCCACCAAAACAAAAAGTAACAACGTAACTCCCTTCTGAAGATGTCTCAACTTGGCCAGTACCTCAACAGCATACACCATCATAACATCACAGCATGTAACATCCCAGATTGCAACACCACAGCATGTAACATTCCAGACATCCCAGATTGCAACAACACAGCATGCATCTCTGTGACACGTCTTGCTGTTCTACTTATGTTACAGAAAATGAATAAACAATTATTGATGTAAATTACCAGCAAAAAAATAATAAAGAAATGTTTTAACCGAGGAAAAGATGTGAGCTCGTTATGTTTACAAATGAACTCTGCTTGATCGAGAAGGACGTCAAAATCAGAGGCGTAGCTGGGTGGGGGGGGGTTGACCCTAGGGGGTGGAAAAAAAATTTAAAACCTGATTTTATGCTGAAGTTTTTGAAATATAAACAGTCTAAGATAAGAAATGTATTGGCTTCAACAAGTCCTAATGATGCAATTTTCATATAGTTTCATATTGTTAAGGCCTCGAGATCTACTAAACGATGTAAAAATGGTACAATATATGACGTCTGCTAATGCTTTGTTACTTTGTTCAGCCTGATAATTTAAAACTGTAATACATGTAACCCTCACTCAGTGGGGATGCTTTTACCCACTGAGGTGTTGTAGTTAAGACGGGCTGACCCTGAGATTTAGAACACACTGACACCGACAGTTGTTGTCTAGTACTCCTTTATTCACAGCATCGAGCCATGACGGCGATGCATAACACAATAGTATGACGGTTACAGATGAATACCAAACGAACAGGAAAACCAAAAAGAAAACAGAGAAGACTGTAACAAAGAACTGTAGCCCCACACTACCTTCATTAGGTCTACATCTTGGTACCGTCACCGTGTCCACAGACAGCAGCCTTGCGTGTGACTGACACGGCTAGGCACGAAACTACCCACAGTCCCATGTCACATGACATGGACACAGGTAACATCGCTCACAAGAGCATGCAACACAACTACATCAACAGCGCTACGGCCCCACAGGGGCCGCAACTCAATGAATTAAACCTTTATTTGTTATCCCCCCTTGGCTGATGACCATATGTGTTGCATACACTATTATCGAAATTGTTCTAAAGACACGACCAAAAGTAGACCAAATAAGCTTGCACCTTTTACAAACTACACTCTGAAGCAGAGTTTCTTCCACGCGTCTCTTGGGGAAGGCTTAGTCCCCTCCCTCCTCCTCCCCCCCCCCCCCCCCCCCAAGAAAGTCTACCGCCTCCCGAAAGAAATGGATTTTATATAGAAAATATATACTTTTAACAGTGTCCCCCCCCCCCCCCGGAAATTTTAGTCCGCCCCCCCCCCCCCCCACCCCAGAAAATTTCAAGTGCCTCTAGGAGAAAAATGTCTGGAAGAAACCCTGCTCTAAAGCAGTGGTTCTTAACCTTTTTGAAGGTACCAAACCCTACCAGTTTCTTATGCGCCTTGAGGACCCTTCTTAATATTTGCATCGTCCACACTGACAAAATCAGATCGTGAATCATATGAGTGTGTGTCTTGACCTCCGCCGAAGCCCTGAGACTGACTCACCGAACGTCGTGGCTTCAGCCGAGGCCAGGTTAAGAACCAATGCTCTAACTCTTTTGATTTCGTCTTTTTCCACGCTTTTATCCAAGTCACTGTCTGTCCTCCGTCTAGATCGGAACGCCCGAGCGAAAATTCGGGCACTTCTAACTGACAGATACGGTAGTAGTATATTAGGTCCCTTTTGGGTCGTTTTTTTGGCGGAGCAGGATGTGGGGAGGAGCAATGACATATAGTAAAATACTCGGGAGCAGGATGTGGGGAGGGCGCAAAGAGATATAGCAAAATACTCCCAGCCTGGCGCATCGGGATGTGGAGGGTGGGTGAGCAGGATGCGCAGAGGGCGCAAAGACATATAGTAAAATACAACGCCAACTGGGGTTGGCGGAGCAGGAGGGTGGGTCACCTTTTGGTGACCTTGTGACGTAATCATTGACCTTGTGACGTAATTAGTGACTTTGTGACGTAATCACTGACCTAGTTACGTAATTTTAATGCGTTTTTTAATTAGATTTAATGAGTTTTTAAAATTTTAATTAATTTTTTATTAACGAGTTACGTAATTTGATTTTAATTTTTTAAATTTTTAAATTTTTAATTTTATTTTATAATTAGTTTAATTTTTATTAACTAGTTACGTAATTTGATTATTTGTTTGATTTAAATTGTTTAATTTGTTTGTTTACTTGTTGTTTGATTTAATTACTTTGTTTATATTGTGTAATTTTTATTAACGAGTTACGTAATTGGATTTTATTTTTTTAAATTTTTAAATTTTTAATTTTGTTTTATAATTAGTTTAATTATTATTAACTAGTTACGTCATTTGATTTTTTAATTTTTTAAATTTTTAAATTTTAAATTGTTTACTTTGTTTGTTTAATTTGTTTAATTTATTTATTTGATATATTTCTTTTCTCTGATGTATGGTATTTTAAAATAAAAGACTAACACTAGTGTGTACTTTGTATAGGGACCATTCTACAACACAACGCTAACGTATACTTTGTGTCATGACTTCCATTTAACCAGCCGTGTAACACCTGTTACGTATCGATTCACCAGCTATCCTTTGTTTTTGACACGCGCTCCCCGTTTTTTTAATGGGAATGTATTGATCGCACCCACTGACCATCAGTATGATGGTCCACCTAATTAAATTTGGTCACGCATCACCGAGTTTTCCCCGCTAGGTTTGACAGGTCATGATGATTTATGTGTTGTTCACGGAAGCGAACACCGTAGGGTCCGGTGTTTAATGAGGTCCATTAAGCGCGTCTCCGCGTTAAGTGTGGTAACAGCTGTACCACTTTAATTGATTTTTCCCCGCTCGGTTACTAGAGTGGGAAGCCATCACGTAACAGCTGGTGCTGTAATTACGCTGAGTAAGGACTTTGGTTGTAACTATTCGCTTATAGCGAGGGTCAGCGAAAACAAAATATATATTTAAGGGTTGGAATTTTCTTTCAACCACCGTTAAATCAGGTTTTGAGACGAAACGAAGTCTCGGTAGGTTCGTGTTTTTTAACGGGCGACAGGGCGACTTGGTGCGTTGGTACGTGAGGTATGCGGGGTAGACATGTTTTTTACAAGTCTGGAAAAGTAATTAAGTTTTTTATGACCGTTCCGATTTTCTTTTGATCTGACCACCATTTGACCACCCTGAGCCAGATAAATTTAACAAATGTTCAATACATAGTCGCTTATAGTAACATGGGTGAGGGGTGTAAGCAGGCGGGTGACGGTGTGAACAGGTGGGTGAAGGGGGAAATATTAACAAATGTTCAATACATACTCGCTTATAGTAACATGGGTGAGGGGTGTAAGCAGACGGGTGACGGTGTGAACAGGTGGGTGAAGGGTGAAAGGTGGGTGAAGGTGGAGAAGGTGGGTGAAGGGGGAACACGAGTAGGAGTAAAGGATATATAGTAAAAGACTCTACCACCTGAGTGAGGTGGGTGAGGAGGCGGATTTTAATTTTAATTTTTTATTTTATTTTTTCATCATCTGTTAACTTTAAGGTTCTATAACTCTATATATTTAAATACATTTTTTGATTCAAACGAGTTTACTTTTCCTAATGCAAGTACAGGTAAAGAGGGATTTCCTATAGATCTGTAATGAAGTAGGCCTTGTTGACTATGACTGGTTGTCCAGGTGTTGACATGATACACTTTTTTGAGATACACGTACACACACACACACACACACACACACACACGCGCGCGAAATTCATACTAGGTCGGTAAAGGCGGAGAGAACTTATAGGTATACATTATCATGGCGACAACAAAAGCGACCCTTATTTTATTTACATGAAAGCGTGTTTTCCAAAAAGTGTCACCAGGCCGTTGTCATTTTCGCAGCGGGGTTTATATTTTAAGTGCACCCCGTGCACGCTTGTTTACATTTTAAAAGTTGTGTCGCGTGTCGTCCCCACATGTCTTCCCTAATAGAGAAACGAGAGGAAAGACAACTGTTCTAAAATTAGAACAGACTTGTTTACAGCCACGAGTATCGTCCCTTGTGAAAAAAATTGCGCGTCAGAATCCTTAACTAAACAGTCAATTTCTTTAACAAGTTAAAAATAATTTAGGAAGACAAGGGTTAGCAACATTAGACGCCACCATTTTTGTTTCATGTGACGACAAGGCACAATACACTTTTGTAGTTTATGTTGTCAAGTAGAGGGGTGGGATATTTTTTCTTTGTAAGAGTCTTGTAAACAATGGGTAGAGGAGGCGATTACTAAGTAAGAGGGGAGAGAACGTGACTTGCATCGCGATATTTGAAAACATGGCGATGTTTAACCTCAATCAAAAAAGGCAATGAACCTAGAAGGAAGACGAATATATATCTTAGTCTTGCAGCAGATTACCTTCCCATGTTCGCTTTAGTATTACAGTTTTCATCAAACTTCTTTTTGACTTGAACTTCTTTAATTTTTAAGAAAGTTTACTTATACATAAGACATTACGTCTAATTACAATTTTTTATTTTTACCACTCAATGTATTTTCTTTTTCTATATCTTACATTGTCATCTTAATTTTTTATCACCTTAGTAAAAATTTGCTTAAGATTATAAACTTCAAGTTTTAAAAAACAACAACGTTATAGTACGTCGTGTCAAATGACACACCGTTTAAAATGTCTACATTTAAAGTTCACCAATATAATGACGTAAAAACTAAATATGATATGACGTTAGCATACATATCATACAATCTAATCACTCTAAAGTACAAATCAATAATTTTTATTGATTAAGGGGCTGGGTGAGTTATTTTTATTCGGGTGCCCAGGGAAGGTTTGGAGTTGGCTAGGGGCACCGTTCATACTAGAGTCTGTGACGTTTTCACCGAGGCAGGGTTCGAAGCTAGACCATACATGTTTTGGAATTGTTAAGGGTCGACCCTATAGTAGGGTCGGGGGAGTTTTGTTAACACAGAGGGATGTTTCGAAGTTGGTACATCCATGTTTTAGAATTGATAGGTAGAGAGTTTATACGAGAGTCGTGGGAGTTTTCACCGAGGTTGGTTTTGAACTCGGACCATGGATGTTTAGGAGTTGGATGCGGCAGAGTTTACACTAGGGACGGAGGTGTTTTGGTTACACCGAGGGTGGTTTCGAAGGTCGTACATGCATCCTTGGAATTGTTAGGGGCCGTCTTCATACTAGGGTCGGTGAAGTTTTCACCGAGGTTGGTTTTGAACTCGGAACATGTGTGTTTTGGAATTGTTGGCAGCCGAGTTCATTCTAGGGTCGTGGGAGTTTTGTTAACACCGAGGCCCCCGTCCCTAAACACCCGCTAGATAAACAGACCCACACTATTACTTGGACAGACAAAAGACAAAGTAACAGACAAACTTGTATCTGTATTCAACTAATGTTACAAGTGACAACGTTCCCATCCAACTCTGAAACATCCATGGCCCAATTTCGAAACCAGCCTCGTTGAAAACTCCCCTGACCCTAGTTTAACTTTGCCTCACCGATTCCAAAACAGTCCTGTACCAAACACCCATGCACCAACTTTGAAACCTGTCTTGTTGAAAACAAAGACCGTCCCACTCTAGTGTAAACTCTAACCCAACCAACTCCGAAACATGGATTTGAAACACGCCACGGTGAAACCCAAACTCCCCCGACGCTAGTTTAAACTCTTCCCTCATATCTTCAAAAACATCCCTGTACCAACTTTGAAACACGCCTCGGTGAAACCCAAACTCCCCCGACGCTAGTTTAAACTCTACACCAATCGATTCCAAAACATGCCTGTAACAACTTTGAAACCGGCCTCGGTGAAAACAAAAACCATCCCACCGTAGTATAGACTCGGCCCCTAACACTTCCAAAACATGCATGTACTAACTTTGAAACCACCCTAGTATGGACTCTACACCTACCGATTCCAAAACATGCATGTTCCGAGTTCAAAACCAACCTTCACCGACACTAGTATGAACTCGACTACCAACAATTCCTAAACATGCATGTTCCGAGTTCAAAACCAACCTTCACCGACACTAGTATGAACTCGGCTACCAACAATTCCCAAACATGCATGTACCAACTTTGCAACCTGCCTCAGTGTTAACAAAACTCCCCGACCCTAGTATGAACTCGACTGCCAACAATTCCTAAACATGCATGTCCCAACTTTGTAACCTGCCTCGGTGAAAACTTCACCGACCCTAGTATGGACTCTACACCTACCGATTCCAAAACATGCATGTTCCGAGTTCAAAACCAACCTTCACCGACACTAGTATGAACTCGGCTACCAACAATTCCCAAACATGCATGTACCAACTTTGCAACCTGCCTCAGTGTTAACAAAACTCCCCGACCCTAGTATGAACTCGACTGCCAACAATTCCTAAACATGCATGTCCCAACTTTGTAACCTGCCTCGGTGAAAACTTCACCGACCCTAGTATGGACTCTACACCTACCGATTCCAAAACATGCATGTTCCGAGTTCAAAACCAACCTTCACCGACACTAGTATGAACTCGGCTACCAACAATTCCTAAACATGCATGTACCAACTTTGCAACCTGCCTCGGTGTTAACAAAACTCCCACGACCCTAGAATGAACTCGGCTGCCAACAATTCCAAAACACACATGTTCCGAGTTCAAAACCAACCTCGGTGAAAACTTCACCGACCCTAGTATGAAGACGGCCCCTAACAATTCCAAGGATGCATGTACGACCTTCGAAACCACCCTCGGTGTAACCAAAACACCTCCGTCCCTAGTGTAAACTCTGCCGCATCCAACTCCTAAACATCCATGGTCCGAGTTCAAAACCAACCTCGGTGAAAACTCCCACGACTCTCGTATAAACTCTCTACCTATCAATTCTAAAACATGGATGTACCAACTTCGAAACATCCCTCTGTGTTAACAAAACTCCCCCGACCCTACTATAGGGTCGACCCTTAACAATTCCAAAACATGTATGGTCTAGCTTCGAACCCTGCCTCGGTGAAAACGTCACAGACTCTAGTATGAACGGTGCCCCTAGCCAACTCCAAACCTTCCCTGGGCACCCGAATAAAAATAACTCACCCAGCCCCTTAATCAATAAAAATTATTGATTTGTACTTTAGAGTGATTAGATTGTATGATATGTATGCTAACGTCATATCATATTTAGTTTTTACGTCATTATATTGGTGAACTTTAAATGTAGACATTTTAAACGGTGTGTCATTTGACACGACGTACTATAACGTTGTTGTTTTTTAAAACTTGAAGTTTATAATCTTAAGCAAATTTTTACTAAGGTGATAAAAAATTAAGATGACAATGTAAGATATAGAAAAAGAAAATACATTGAGTGGTAAAAATAAAAAATTGTAATTAGACGTAATGTCTTATGTATAAGTAAACTTTCTTAAAAATTAAAGAAGTTCAAGTCAAAAAGAAGTTTGATGAAAACTGTAATACTAAAGCGAACATGGGAAGGTAATCTGCTGCAAGACTAAGATATATATTCGTCTTCCTTCTAGGTTCATTGCCTTTTTTGATTGAGGTTAAACATCGCCATGTTTTCAAATATCGCGATGCAAGTCACGTTCTCTCCCCTCTTACTTAGTAATCGCCTCCTCTACCCATTGTTTACAAGACTCTTACAAAGAAAAAATATCCCACCCCTCTACTTGACAACATAAACTACAAAAGTGTATTGTGCCTTGTCGTCACATGAAACAAAAATGGTGGCGTCTAATGTTGCTAACCCTTGTCTTCCTAAATTATTTTTAACTTGTTAAAGAAATTGACTGTTTAGTTAAGGATTCTGACGCGCAATTTTTTTCACAAGGGACGATACTCGTGGCTGTAAACAAGTCTGTTCTAATTTTAGAACAGTTGTCTTTCCTCTCGTTTCTCTATTAGGGAAGACATGTGGGGACGACACGCGACACAACTTTTAAAATGTAAACAAGCGTGCACGGGGTGCACTTAAAATATAAACCCCGCTGCGAAAATGACAACGGCCTGGTGACACTTTTTGGAAAACACGCTTTCATGTAAATAAAATAAGGGTCGCTTTTGTTGTCGCCATGATAATGTATACCTATAAGTTCTCTCCGCCTTTACCGACCTAGTATGAATTTCGCGCGCGTGTGTGTGTGTGTGTGTGTGTACGTGTATCTCAAAAAAGTGTATCATGTCAACACCTGGACAACCAGTCATAGTCAACAAGGCCTACTTCATTACAGATCTATAGGAAATCCCTCTTTACCTGTACTTACATTAGGAAAAGTAAACTCGTTTGAATCAAAAAATGTATTTAAATATATAGAGTTATAGAACCTTAAAGTTAACAGATGATGAAAAAATAAAATAAAAAATTAAAATTAAAATCCGCCTCCTCACCCACCTCACTCAGGTGGTAGAGTCTTTTACTATATATCCTTTACTCCTACTCGTGTTCCCCCTTCACCCACCTTCTCCACCTTCACCCACCTTTCACCCTTCACCCACCTGTTCACACCGTCACCCGTCTGCTTACACCCCTCACCCATGTTACTATAAGCGAGTATGTATTGAACATTTGTTAATATTTCCCCCTTCACCCACCTGTTCACACCGTCACCCGCCTGCTTACACCCCTCACCCATGTTACTATAAGCGACTATGTATTGAACATTTGTTAAATTTATCTGGCTCAGGGTGGTCAAATGGTGGTCAGATCAAAAGAAAATCGGAACGGTCATAAAAAACTTAATTACTTTTCCAGACTTGTAAAAAACATGTCTACCCCGCATACCTCACGTACCAACGCACCAAGTCGCCCTGTCGCCCGTTAAAAAACACGAACCTACCGAGACTTCGTTTCGTCTCAAAACCTGATTTAACGGTGGTTGAAAGAAAATTCCAACCCTTAAATATATATTTTGTTTTCGCTGACCCTCGCTATAAGCGAATAGTTACAACCAAAGTCCTTACTCAGCGTAATTACAGCACCAGCTGTTACGTGATGGCTTCCCACTCTAGTAACCGAGCGGGGAAAAATCAATTAAAGTGGTACAGCTGTTACCACACTTAACGCGGAGACGCGCTTAATGGACCTCATTAAACACCGGACCCTACGGTGTTCGCTTCCGTGAACAACACATAAATCATCATGACCTGTCAAACCTAGCGGGGAAAACTCGGTGATGCGTGACCAAATTTAATTAGGTGGACCATCATACTGATGGTCAGTGGGTGCGATCAATACATTCCCATTAAAAAAACGGGGAGCGCGTGTCAAAAACAAAGGATAGCTGGTGAATCGATACGTAACAGGTGTTACACGGCTGGTTAAATGGAAGTCATGACACAAAGTATACGTTAGCGTTGTGTTGTAGAATGGTCCCTATACAAAGTACACACTAGTGTTAGTCTTTTATTTTAAAATACCATACATCAGAGAAAAGAAATATATCAAATAAATAAATTAAACAAATTAAACAAACAAAGTAAACAATTTAAAATTTAAAAATTTAAAAAATTAAAAAATCAAATGACGTAACTAGTTAATAATAATTAAACTAATTATAAAACAAAATTAAAAATTTAAAAATTTAAAAAAATAAAATCCAATTACGTAACTCGTTAATAAAAATTACACAATATAAACAAAGTAATTAAATCAAACAACAAGTAAACAAACAAATTAAACAATTTAAATCAAACAAATAATCAAATTACGTAACTAGTTAATAAAAATTAAACTAATTATAAAATAAAATTAAAAATTTAAAAATTTAAAAAATTAAAATCAAATTACGTAACTCGTTAATAAAAAATTAATTAAAATTTTAAAAACTCATTAAATCTAATTAAAAAACGCATTAAAATTACGTAACTAGGTCAGTGATTACGTCACAAAGTCACTAATTACGTCACAAGGTCAATGATTACGTCACAAGGTCACCAAAAGGTGACCCACCCTCCTGCTCCGCCAACCCCAGTTGGCGTTGTATTTTACTATATGTCTTTGCGCCCTCTGCGCATCCTGCTCACCCACCCTCCACATCCCGATGCGCCAGGCTGGGAGTATTTTGCTATATCTCTTTGCGCCCTCCCCACATCCTGCTCCCGAGTATTTTACTATATGTCATTGCTCCTCCCCACATCCTGCTCCGCCAAAAAAACGACCCAAAAGGGACCTAATATACTACTTACGGTTCGACGTTGGCACGTAGGTCAAGACATGAAAAGTGTGCAACATGACATTAAACTTGACTTAATTGGTTGCCAAATTAATTTTTTATGAATTAATTTTTAATTTGTCCTAATTAGTAGGCTGTCTCATCAAACTATTCCGCACTTTTAGACACGCGTCATCACGTTCATTAGGTGCGCATGGTTTTTAGTCACGCAACTCTAAATTTAAAACATTTAAAGTACTGAAACAAAAATTCATTAAAACGTTTTAATAACAAGCTTTTATGTACTAATGCACTAAAAAGTAGAAAATAAATTATGGACTACTATTTAAATAACTATAAAGAAAAGTGTGGGTCACTTTAGTATCTATTGGATACCTTTACTAATGTTTAGGAAGAGACCCACGCTTTTCTTTAGTTATTTAATTAGTAGTGTATAATTTATTTTCTAATTTTTGGGGAATTTTTTATATAAAATCTTGTAATTAAGAAGCGCTTGATTATGTTTAGTGAACGACTCTAAAACCCAATCTTATGCATAGTCTTTCGCGCTGATTAAAAAGCTTATCTTATCGATTGTCTATCAAACTGTTTATTACGAACTTAAGCGACATTGCGCCAAATTGCACCCTGTACTCAACGATTATTGTTGCCCATTGTGTTTGTAGTGTATATCCTTTATTTAAAACAAAAGTAGGCGCCATAGTGCTCGCAGGGGATCCCGGGGCGTTTCGGGTCACGCAATAGACGGGGGGCGCAGGCGGCTGCGCCTGTTGAAGTTACAGTCGTTCACTAAATTGAATCAGGCGGTTCCGGTGCGATTCATTGCCACGTGCTATGCTGTGAGCACTATGCGTTTCTGTTTGCACTTAAATCTATGTTTATGTTCTGCGTTATTATTTGCGTGTAGATTTGCGTCTTCGTTTGTATTTGCGTTTATTTTTGTGTTTTTGTTTGCATTTAATTTTATGTTTGAATTTGTGTTGTGTTTTTGTTTGTTTTTGCTTTTGTGTTTGTGTTAATTGTAATTCCGTTAGTGTTTGCGTTTTTATTTGTGTTTATATTAGTGTTTGTGTTTCCTTTGGTGTTTGCATCTGCGTTTGCGTTTATGTTTGTATTTGCGTTTTGTTTGACTTTGCGTTTGCTTTTGTGTTTGTGTTAGGCTTGCGTTAGTTTTAGTGTTTTGGTTTCGATTGGTTTATGTTAGTGTTAAGTTTAAAGTTAGAGTTGGGTTTAGGGTTATGTGTTCGTTTGTCAAACTCAATGCCCGGTATATGCTGCGTAATAAACACAAAAGCGATGATCCTTTACAGATAGCTTTTTCACAGAGGCCAGTGCAGGTCCTGGTTGGGACGGCTAGTATATACATTGAAATTGAAAGTTCGCCCCAAGCTTCTGGTCTAAATACAGATGATGTTATCTAATCATGACATACAGATAATAAACATATCTTATATCGTCATACAGATGATGTTATCTAATCATGACATACAGATAATAAACATATCTTATATCGTCATACAGATGTAATCTAAATTGTCATACTGATGTTATCTAATGTCGACATAGAGTAGAAGTAGAGTTCACCTGTTTTATTGACTTCGTTATTTGAAAGGATATTGTATTTAGCACCATTACTAACCCTAACGTGAGTCTATCTGAGGTGGGTGGTCGGGAACGGCTCATATCTGAGGTGGGTGGTCGGGAACGGCTCATATCTGAGGTGGGTGGTCGGGAACGGCTCATAGACCCTGGATCATGAGCTCTCCTAGGATCTGTTCAGGCCAGAGTTATGACACGACGACAAGTTTTGCCTTGTGTCGAGACGACGAACGACATCATCTACCGCCATTTAATGACGTCGGCTGCCAACAATGCGTTAATATCAGTGCTCTCTGTATGCTATTTAATCGTGAATGTCTTGATCACAGTGCTCTCTGTATGCTATTTAATCGTGAATGTCTTGATCACAGTGCTCTCTGTATGCTATTTAATCGCGAATGTCTTGATCACAGTGCTCTCTGTATGTTGTTTAATCGTGAATGTCTTGATCACAGTACTCTCTGTATGCTATTAAATCGTGAATGTCTTGATCACAGTGCTCTCTGTATGCTATTTAATCGCGAATGTCTTGATCACAGTGCTCTCTGTATGTTGTTTAATCGTGAATGTCTTGATCACAGTACTCTCTGTATGCTATTAAATCGTGAATGTCTTGATCACAGTGCTCTCTGTATGCTATTTAATCGTGAATGTCTTGATCACAGTGCTCTCTGTATGCTATTTAATCGTGAATGTCTTGATCACAGTGCTCTCTGTAGACTTTTTATGGCATCGGTCTTTCCACCCTGGTGACATGTCTAATTGGAAATATTTCAAAAACCTTTTGGCACCAGATGTGTGATATTGATGTGGCAACCATTTCAATGTTTAGTTACAGTTTGACTGCTAGCATTACGTCCCCTGATACTGTATCGCTATCTAGATCTACATGTGGGCGCTATGGAGAATAAAATAGGTCGCTCAGTCAAGCGAACCACGAAGAGTATTAATAATGTGAATTTAAGCTATATGATTTCTGTGTATGTAGGTTGCAGTTCCACCTTCACCTCCCCCCACACACACACATCTACAAAATACCATGTCTAAAGGTGCGCTGGGAATGCTAACAATGTAGTTGAGGCAAGTTTGAATACATTTCTTCATTAGATTTATGAATACATTTCTTCATTAGATTTATGAATACATTTCTTCATTAGATTTATGAATACATTTCTTCATTAGATTTATGAATACATTTCTTCATTAGATTTATGAATACATTTCTTCATTAGATTTATGAATACATTTCTTCATTAGATTTATGAATACATTTCTTCATTAAATTTATGAATACATTTCTTCATTAGATTTCGTAATACGACAGGAACAAAGCCGGTAGAAGTACATCAAATCACTCACCCACACACACACCATCCACAGAACCTCACCACACACCATCCACAGAACCTCACCACACACCGTCCACAGGACCTCATCACACACCGTCCACAGGACCTCACCACACACCGTCCACAGAACCTCACCACACACCATCCACAGAACCTCACCACACACCATCCACCAGACCTCACCACACACCACACACCAGACCTCACCACACCGTCCAACAGACCTCACCACACACCACACACCGTCCACCAGACCTCACCACACACCACACACCGCCCACAAGACCTCACCACACACCGTCCACCAGACCTCACCACACACCGTCCACAGGACCTCACCACACACCACACACCGTCCACTGGACCTCACCACACACCACACACCACAGCCCGCACTCTATCGTCTTTCTCACCGGCGCATGCTCATCCGGCACAGAGCACAGCAAAGTGTGACAGTAAAGGTCACGTGATAGGGCCCGTAAGGTGAACAAACTAGGCCCCAGTAAACAGCAGAACACACGCCATTCATTGCACAGGTCCGCTCCAGCTTTGTGAATTGACAACTCGCATGACCTAGTTCTCCAACTGATGGTGTGTGTGTGTGTGTCAACAACGCGGTGTCGGATGCAGTGAAATTGTTTCAGTTGTTTTCTTGCAAACTAAATCTTCACTCTCTCAAACCGTCTCTTGACATAATCTCTGGATTACATGAAGATGAAATATGCACCCTAATTTTGCTAGTTGAAATTAGGTGTTGATTATTGAATGAGTGAATGATGTCGTCTGAAGAGGTAGAAGAAGATTATGTTGTCAGGTTTCGCGAAGATGAGGAGATGGAATTTTTTATGGAACTGGCTTTACATGAGACAGAGCGATGGATACAGGTTAGTACAGGGATTGTAGAGGTTAGGGTTTGTAGAGGGTTTGTAGAGTTAGGGTTAGCTTGGTTACGTTACGCTAGTTGCTATCTTAGCCAATTGGGTTGATATATCACATAGATCTAGATCTAGTAGATGTGATGGTTGTTTACAGTTTATCAAGAGCTGTTGTTATACTTTCAGTCCAGTATAGTTAAGTATAGACCTAGGTTCTAGTCAGTCCAGTATAGTTAAGTATAGACCTAGGTTCTAGATTCTAGGTCTACAGCAGGTCTATACATCTACCACTTTGCTTTCATGTATTTAGCCAAATCGATTTTTTTTTCAAACGTCCCGCTTCTCGTTTCCATGTGTTTCATATGACGAACACTTGCAGGGATTCCAGACAAGGCAGCCCGGGGGGCGTGGGGGAGGGTTGGGTTACGCAATATAAGTATATTAAACAGGCAGAGTTGTAGCTATGGGGCTGCGAAGTGGCGAAGACCCTCAGGGGCGCCAACATGGGTAGAAAACTTTCAGAAGCTCTTTCAAGTCAGATAATACAACATTCTACAGTCAGATAATACAACATTCTACAGTCAGATAATACAACATCCCAGAGTCAGACAACAAAATGTAACTTCCAACAAACGTCATGATGCTAAAATATGTCGGAATGCTGTTAATTATCTTATCAACAAATTAGTCAAATCATCTCGAAACAGTCCAATCATATCAGTCAATATCATACCTGGTCACGAGAGAATAAATTCGGCTTAAATTTAATATGATAAAAGATGTCATAGTTTAATGATGTACTGATGGGTGTCTAAAGTTGGGATTCTAGAGGCTTGTGTCTATGTGTGAGCCGTGTGTCTAGAGGAGTGTGTCTAGAGGCGTGTGTCTAGAGGCGTGTGTCTATGTGTGAGGCGTGTGTCTAGAGGCGTGTGTCTAGAGGCGCGTGTCTAGAGGCGTGTGTCTATGTGTGAGGCGTGTGTCTAGAGGCGTGTGTCTAGAGGCGTGTGTCTAGAGGCGTGTGTCTAGAGGCGTGTGTCTAGAGGCGTGTGTCTAGAGGCGTGTGTCTAGAGGCGTGTGTCTAAAGGCGTGTGTCTAGAGGCGTGTGTCTAGAGGCGTGTGTCTATGTGTGAGGCGTGTATCTAGAGGCGTGTGTCTAGAGGCGCGTGTCTAGAGGCGTGTGTCTAGAGGCGTGTGTCTAGAGGCGTGTGTCTAGAGGCGTGTGTCTAGAGGCGTGTGTCTAGAGGCGTGTGTCTAGAGACGTGTGTCTAGAGGCGTTTGTCTATGTGTGAGGCGTGTGTCTAGAGGCGTTTGTCTATGTGTGAGGCGTGTGTCTAGAGGAGTGTGTCTAGAGTCGTGTGTCTAGAGGCGTGTGTCTATGTGTGAGGCGTGTGTCTAGAGGCGTGTGTCTAGAGGCGTGTGTCTATGTGTGAGGCGTGTGTCTAGAGGCGTTTGTCTATGTGTGAGGCGTGTGTCTAGAGGAGTGTGTCTAGTGTCGTGTGTCTAGAGGCGTGTGTCTAGAGGCGTGTGTCTAGAGGCGTGTGTCTAGAGGCGTGTGTCTAGAGGCGTGTGTCTAGAGGCGTGTGTCTAGAGGCGTGTGTCTAGAGGCGTGTGTCTATGTGTGAGGCGTGTGTCTAGAGGCGTGTGTCTAGAGGCGCGTGTCTAGAGGCGTGTGTCTATGTGTGAGGCGTGTGTCTAGAGGCGTGTGTCTAGAGGCGTGTGTCTAGAGGCGTGTGTCTAGAGGCGTGTGTCTAGAGGCGTGTGTCTAGAGGCGTGTGTCTAGAGACGTGTGTCTAGAGGCGTTTGTCTATGTGTGAGGCGTGTGTCTAGAGGAGTGTGTCTAGAGGCGTGTGTCTAGAGGCGTGTGTCTATGTGTAAGGCGTGTGTCTAGAGGCGTGTGTCTAGAGGCGTGTGTCTATGTGAGAGGCGTGTATCTAGAGGCGTGTGTCTAGAGGAGTGTGTCTAGAGACGTGTGTCTAGAGGCGTGTGTCTGTGAGGCGTGTGTCTAGAGGCGTGTGTCTAGAAGCGTGTGTCTATGTGTGAGGCGTGTGTCTAGAGGCGTGTGTCTAGAGGCGTGTGTCTAGAGGCGTGTGTCTATGTGTAAGGCGTGTGTCTAGAGGCGTGTGTCTAGAGGCGTGTGTCTATGTGAGAGGCGTGTATCTAGAGGCGTGTGTCTATGTGAGAGGCGTGTGTCTAAAGGCGTGTGTCTAGATTCGTGTATCTAGAGGCGTGTGTCTGGAGGCGTGTGTCTAGAGGCGTGTGTCTAGAGGCGTGTGTCTAAAGGCGTGTGTCTAGATTCGTGTGTCTAGAGGCGTGTGTCTAGAGGCGTGTGTCTAGAGGCGTGTGTCTATGTGAGAGGCGTGTGTCTAGAGGCGTGTATCTAGAGGGTGTGTCTAGAGGCGTGTGTCTAGAGGCGTGTGTCTAAAGGCGTGTGTCTAGATTCGTGTGTCTAGAGGTGTGTGTCTAGAGGCGTGTGTCTAGAGGCGTGTGTCTAGAGGCGTGTGTCTAGAGGCGTGTGTCTATGTGAGAGGCGTGTATCTAGAGGCGTGTGTCTATGTGAGAGGCGTGTGTCTAAAGGCGTGTGTCTAGATTCGTGTATCTAGAGGCGTGTGTCTAGAGGCGTGTGTCTAGAGGCGTGTGTCTAGAGGCGTGTGTCTAGAGGCGTGTGTCTATGTGAGAGGCGTGTATCTAGAGGCGTGTGTCTATGTGAGAGGCGTGTGTCTAAAGGCGTGTGTCTAGATTCGTGTATCTAGAGGCGTGTGTCTGGAGGCGTGTGTCTAGAGGCGTGTGTCTAGAGGCGTGTGTCTAGAAGCGTGTGTCTATGTGTGAGGCGTGTGTCTAGAGGCGTGTGTCTAGAGGCGTGTGTCTAGAGGCGTGTGTCTATGTGTAAGGCGTGTGTCTAGAGGCGTGTGTCTAGAGGCGTGTGTCTATGTGAGAGGCGTGTATCTACAGGCGTGTGTCTATGTGAGAGGCGTGTGTCTAAAGGCGTGTGTCTAGATTCGTGTATCTAGAGGCGTGTGTCTGGAGGCGTGTGTCTAGAGGCGTGTGTCTAGAGGCGTGTGTCTAAAGGCGTGTGTCTAGATTCGTGTGTCTAGAGGCGTGTGTCTAGAGGCGTGTGTCTAGAGGCGTGTGTCTATGTGAGAGGCGTGTGTCTAGAGGCGTGTATCTAGAGGGTGTGTCTAGAGGCGTGTGTCTAGAGGCGTGTGTCTAAAGGCGTGTGTCTAGATTCGTGTGTCTAGAGGTGTGTGTCTAGAGGCGTGTGTCTAGAGGCGTGTGTCTAGAGGCGTGTGTCTAGAGGCGTGTGTCTAGAGGCGTGTGTCTATGTGAGAGGCGTGTATCTAGAGGCGTGTGTCTATGTGAGAGGCGTGTATCTAGAGGCGTGTGTCTAGAGGCGTGTGTCTAGAGGCGTGTGTCTAGAGGCGTGTGTCTAGAGGCGTGTATCTAGATTCGTGTGTCTAGAGGCGTGTGTCTAAAGGCGTGTGTCTAGAGGCGTGTGTCTAAACGCGTGTGTCTAGAGGCGTGTGTCTATGTGTAAGGCGTGTGTCTAAAGGCGTGTGTCTAGAGGCGTGTGTCTATGTGTAAGGCGTGTGTCTAGAGGCGTGTGTCTATGTGTAGGGCGTGTGTCTAGAGGCGTGTGTCTAGAGGCGTGTTTCTATGTGAGAGGCGTGTATCTAGAGGCGTGTGTCTATGTGAGAGGCGTGTGTCTAAAGGCGTGTGTCTAGATTCATGTATCTAGAGGCGTGTGTCTAGAGGCGTGTGTCTAGAGGCGTGTATCTAGAGGCGTGTGTCTAAAGGCGTGTGTCTAGATTCGTGTGTCTAGAGGCGTGTGTCTAGAGGCGTGTGTCTAGAGGCGTGTGTCTAGAGGCGTGTGTCTAGAGGCGTGTGTCTATGTGAGAGGCGTGTATCTAGAGGCGTGTGTCTATGTGAGAGGCGTGTATCTAGAGGCGTGTGTCTAGAGGCGTGTGTCTAGAGGCGTGTGTCTAGAGGCGTGTGTCTAGAGGCGTGTGTCTAGAGGCGTGTATCTAGATTCGTGTGTCTAGAGGCGTGTGTCTAAAGGCGTGTGTCTAGAGGCGTGTGTCTAAACGCGTGTGTCTAGAGGCGTGTGTCTATGTGTAAGGCGTGTGTCTAAAGGCGTCTGTCTAGAGGCGTGTGTCTATGTGTAAGGCGTGTGTCTAGAGGCGTTTGTCTAAAGGCGTGTGTCTAGAGGCGTGTGTCTATGTGTGAGGCGTGTGTCTAGAGGCGTGTGTCTATGTGTAAGGCGTATGTCTAGAGGCGTGTGTCTAGAGGCGTGTGTCTAAAGGCGTGTGTTTATGTGTAAGGCGTTTGTCTAGAGGAGTGTGTCTAGAGGCGTGTGTCTAGAGGCGTGTGTCTAGAGGCGTGTGTCTAGAGGCGTGTGTCTAGAGGCGTGTGTCTAGAGGCGTGTGTCTAGAGGCGTGTGTCTAGAGGCGTGTGTCTAGAGGCGTGTGTCTAAAGGCGTGTGTCTAGATTCGTGTGTCTAGAAGCGTGTGTCTAGAGGCGTGTGTCTAGAGGCGTGTGTCTATGTGAGAGGCGTGTGTCTAGAAGCGTGTGTCTAGAGGCGTGTGTCTAGAGGCGTGTGTCTAGAGACGTGTGTCTAGAGGCGTGTGTCTAGAGGCGTGTGTCTAGAGGCGTGTGTCTAGAGGCGTGTGTCTAGAGGCGTGTGTCTATGTGTAAGGCGTGTGTCTAGAGGGCGTGTGTCTAGAGGCGTTTGTCTATGTGTAAGGCGAGTGTCTAGAGGCGTGTGTCTAGAGGCGTGTGTCTATGTGAGAGGCGTGTGTCTAGAGGCGTGTGTCTAGAGACGTGTGTCTAGAGGCGTGTGTCTAGAGGCGTGTGTCTAGAGGCGTGTGTCTAGAGGCGTGTGTCTATGTGTAAGGCGTGTGTCTAGAGGGCGTGTGTCTAGAGGCGTTTGTCTATGTGTGAGGCGAGTGTCTAGAGGCGTGTGTCTAGAGGCGTGTGTCTATGTGAGAGGCGTGTGTCTAGAGGCGTGTGTCTATGTGAGAGGCGTGTATCTAGAGGCATGTGTCTATGTGTGAGGCGTGTGTCTAGAGGCGTGTGTCTAGAGGCGTGTGTCTAGAGGCGTGTGTCTAGAGGCGTGTGTCTAAAGGCGTGTGTCTAGAGGCGTGTGTCTAAAGGCGTGTGTCTAGAGGCGTGTGTCTATGTGTAAGGCGTGTGTCTAGAGGCGTGTGTCTAAAGGCGTGTGTCTAGAGACGTGTGTCTATGTGTAAGGCGTGTGTCTAGAGGCGTGTGTCTAGAGGCGTGTGTCTAGAGGCGTGTGTCTAGAGGGCGTGTGTCTAGAGGAGTGTGTCTAGAGGCGTGTGTCTATGTGTAAGGCGTGTGTCTAAAGGCGTGTGTCTATGTGTAAGGCGTGTGTGTAGAGGTGTGTGTCTAGAGGCGTGTGTCTAGAGGCGTGTGTCTAGAGGCGTGTGTCTAGATGGCGTATGTCTAGAGGCGTGTGTCTAGAGGCGTGTGTCTATGTGTAAGGCGTGTGTCTAGACGCGCGTGTCTAGAGGCGCGTGTCTAGAGGCGTGTGTCTATGTGAGAGGCGTGTATCTAGAGGCATGTGTCTATGTGTGAGGCGTGTGTCTAGAGGCGTGTGTCTAGAGGCGTGTGTCTAGAGGCTTGTGTCTAGAGGGCGTGTGTCTAGAGGGCGTGTGTCTAGAGGCGTGTGTCTAAAGGCGTGTGTCTAGAGGCGTGTGTCTATGTGTAAGGCGTGTGTCTAGAGGCGTGTGTCTAAAGGCGTGTGTCGAGAGACGTGTGTCTATGTGTAAGGCGTATGTCTAGAGGCTTGTGTCTAGAGGGCGTGTGTCTAGAGGCGTGTGTCTAAAGGCGTGTGTCTGGAGGCGTGTGTCTATGTGTAAGGCGTGTGTAGAGGCGTGTGTCTAAAGGCGTGTGTCTAGAGGCGTGTGTCTATGTGTAAGGCGTGTGTCTAAAGGCGTGTGTCTAGAGGCGTGTGTCTATGTGTAAGGCGTGTGTCTAGAGGCGTGTGTCTATGTGTAGGGCGTGTGTCTAGAGGCGTGTGTCTAGAGGCGTGTTTCTATGTGAGAGGCGTGTATCTAGAGGCGTGTGTCTATGTGAGAGGCGTGTGTCTAAAGGCGTGTGTCTAGATTCATGTATCTAGAGGCGTGTGTCTAGAGGCGTGTGTCTAGAGGCGTGTATCTAGAGGCGTGTGTCTAAAGGCGTGTGTCTAGATTCGTGTGTCTAGAGGCGTGTGTCTAGAGGCGTGTGTCTAGAGGCGTGTGTCTAGAGGCGTGTGTCTAGAGGCGTGTGTCTATGTGAGAGGCGTGTATCTAGAGGCGTGTGTCTATGTGAGAGGCGTGTATCTAGAGGCGTGTGTCTAGAGGCGTGTGTCTAGAGGCGTGTGTCTAGAGGCGTGTGTCTAGAGGCGTGTGTCTATAGGCGTGTATCTAGATTCGTGTGTCTAGAGGCGTGTGTCTAAAGGCGTGTGTCTAGAGGCGTGTGTCTAAACGCGTGTGTCTAGAGGCGTGTGTCTATGTGTAAGGCGTGTGTCTAAAGGCGTCTGTCTAGAGGCGTGTGTCTATGTGTAAGGCGTGTGTCTAGAGGCGTTTGTCTAAAGGCGTGTGTCTAGAGGCGTGTGTCTATGTGTGAGGCGTGTGTCTAGAGGCGTGTGTCTATGTGTAAGGCGTATGTCTAGAGGCGTGTGTCTAGAGGCGTGTGTCTAAAGGCGTGTGTTTATGTGTAAGGCGTTTGTCTAGAGGAGTGTGTCTAGAGGCGTGTGTCTAGAGGCGTGTGTCTAGAGGCGTGTGTCTAGAGGCGTGTGTCTAGAGGCGTGTGTCTAGAGGCGTGTGTCTAGAGGCGTGTGTCTAGAGGCGTGTGTCTAGAGGCGTGTGTCTAAAGGCGTGTGTCTAGATTCGTGTGTCTAGAAGCGTGTGTCTAGAGGCGTGTGTCTAGAGGCGTGTGTCTATGTGAGAGGCGTGTGTCTAGAGGCGTGTGTCTAGAGGCGTGTGTCTAGAGGCGTGTGTCTAGAGACGTGTGTCTAGAGGCGTGTGTCTAGAGGCGTGTGTCTAGAGGCGTGTGTCTAGAGGCGTGTGTCTATGTGTAAGGCGTGTGTCTAGAGGGCGTGTGTCTAGAGGCGTTTGTCTATGTGTAAGGCGAGTGTCTAGAGGCGTGTGTCTAGAGGCGTGTGTCTATGTGAGAGGCGTGTGTCTAGAGGCGTGTGTCTAGAGACGTGTGTCTAGAGGCGTGTGTCTAGAGGCGTGTGTCTAGAGGCGTGTGTCTAGAGGCGTGTGTCTATGTGTAAGGCGTGTGTCTAGAGGGCGTGTGTCTAGAGGCGTTTGTCTATGTGTGAGGCGAGTGTCTAGAGGCGTGTGTCTAGAGGCGTGTGTCTATGTGAGAGGCGTGTGTCTAGAGGCGTGTGTCTATGTGAGAGGCGTGTATCTAGAGGCGTGTGTCTATGTGTGAGGCGTGTGTCTAGAGGCGTGTGTCTAGAGGCGTGTGTCTAGAGGCGTGTGTCTAGAGGCGTGTGTCTAAAGGCGTGTGTCTAGAGGCGTGTGTCTAAAGGCGTGTGTCTAGAGGCGTGTGTCTATGTGTAAGGCGTGTGTCTAGAGGCGTGTGTCTAAAGGCGTGTGTCTAGAGACGTGTGTCTATGTGTAAGGCGTGTGTCTAGAGGCGTGTGTCTAGAGGCGTGTGTCTAGAGGCGTGTGTCTAGAGGGCGTGTGTCTAGAGGAGTGTGTCTAGAGGCGTGTGTCTATGTGTAAGGCGTGTGTCTAAAGGCGTGTGTCTATGTGTAAGGCGTGTGTGTAGAGGTGTGTGTCTAGAGGCGTGTGTCTAGAGGCGTGTGTCTAGAGGCGTGTGTCTAGAGGGCGTATGTCTAGAGGCGTGTGTCTAGAGGCGTGTGTCTATGTGTAAGGCGTGTGTCTAGACGCGCGTGTCTAGAGGCGCGTGTCTAGAGGCGTGTGTCTATGTGTAAGGCGTGTGTCTAGAGGCGTGTGTCTAGAGGCGTGTGTCTAGAGGCGTGTGTCTAGAGGCTTGTGTCTAGAGGGCGTGTGTCTAGAGGGCGTGTGTCTAGAGGCGTGTGTCTAAAGGCGTGTGTCTAGAGGCGTGTGTCTATGTGTAAGGCGTGTGTCTAGAGGCGTGTGTCTAAAGGCGTGTGTCGAGAGACGTGTGTCTATGTGTAAGGCGTATGTCTAGAGGCTTGTGTCTAGAGGGCGTGTGTCTAGAGGCGTGTGTCTAAAGGCGTGTGTCTGGAGGCGTGTGTCTATGTGTAAGGCGTGTGTAGAGGCGTGTGTCTAAAGGCGTGTGTCTAGAGGCGTGTGTCTATGTGTAAGGCGTGTGTCTAGAGGCTTGTGTCTAGAGGGCGTGTGTCTAGAGGAGTGTGTCTAGAGGCGGTTGTCTATGTGTAAGCCGTGTGTCTAAAGGCGTGTGTCTATGTGTAAGGCGTGTGTGTAGAGGTGTGTGTCTAGAGGCGTGTGTCTAGAGGCGTGTGTCTAGAGGCGTGTGTCTAGAGGGCGTGTGTCTAGAGGCGTGTGTCTAGAGGCGTGTGTCTAGAGGCGTGTGTCTAGAGGGCGTGTGTCTAGAGGCGTGTGTCTAGAGGCGTGTGTCTAGAGGCGTGTGTCTAGAGGCGTGTGTCTAGAGGCGTGTGTCTAGAGGCGTGTGTCTATGTGTAAGGCGTGTGTCTAAAGGCGTGTGTCTAGAGGCGTGTGTCTATGTGTAAGGCGTGTGTCTAGAGGCGTGTGTCTAAAGGCGTGTGTCTAGAGGCGTGTGTCTATGTGTGAGGCATGTGTCTAGAGGCGTGTGTCTATGTGTAAGGCGTATGTCTAGAGGCGTGTGTCTAGAGGCGTGTGTCTAAAGGCGTGTGTTTATGTGTAAGGCGTTTGTCTAGAGGAGTGTGTCTAGAGGCGTGTGTCTAGAGGCGTGTGTCTAGAGGCGTGTGTCTAGAGGCGTGTGTCTAGAGGCGTGTGTCTAGAGGCGTGTGTCTAAAGGCGTGTGTCTAGATTCGTGTGTCTAGAAGCGTGTGTCTAGAGGCGTGTGTCTAGAGGCGTGTGTCTATGTGTAAGGCGTGTGTCTAGAGGGCGTGTGTCTAGAGGCGTTTGTCTATGTGTAAGGCGAGTGTCTAGAGGCGTGTGTCTAGAGGCGTGTGTCTATGTGAGAGGCGTGTATCTAGAGGCGTGTGTCTATGTGAGAGGCGTGTGTCTAGAGGCGTGTGTCTAGAGACGTGTGTCTAGAGGCGTGTGTCTAGAGGCGTGTGTCTAGAGGCGTGTGTCTAGAGGCTTGTGTCTAGAGGCGTGTGTCTATGTGTAAGGCGTGTGTCTAGAGGGCGTGTGTCTAGAGGCGTTTGTCTATGTGTGAGGCGAGTGTCTAGAGGCGTGTGTCTAGAGGCGTGTGTCTATGTGAGAGGCGTGTGTCTAGAGGCGTGTGTCTATGTGAGAGGCGTGTATCTAGAGGCGTGTGTCTATGTGTGAGGCGTGTGTCTAGAGGCGTGTGTCTAGAGGCGTGTGTCTAGAGGCGTGTGTCTAGAGGCGTGTGTCTAAAGGCGTGTGTCTAGAGGCGTGTGTCTAAAGGCGTGTGTCTAGAGGCGTGTGTCTATGTGTAAGGCGTGTGTCTAGAGGCGTGTGTCTAAAGGCGTGTGTCTAGAGACGTGTGTCTATGTGTAAGGCGTGTGTCTAGAGGCGTGTGTCTAGAGGCGTGTGTCTAGAGGCGTGTGTCTAGAGGGCGTGTGTCTAGAGGAGTGTGTCTAGAGGAGTGTGTCTATGTGTAAGGCGTGTGTCTAAAGGCGTGTGTCTATGTGTAAGGCGTGTGTGTAGAGGTGTGTGTCTAGAGGCGTGTGTCTAGAGGCGTGTGTCTAGAGGCGTGTGTCTAGAGGGCGTATGTCTAGAGGCGTGTGTCTAGAGGCGTGTGTCTATGTGTAAGGCGTGTGTCTAGACGCGCGTGTCTAGAGGCGCGTGTCTAGAGGCGTGTGTCTATGTGTAAGGCGTGTGTCTAAAGGAGTGTGTCTACGTGTAAGGCGTGTGTCTAGAGGCGTGTGTCTAGAGGCGTGTGTCTAGAGGCGTGTGTCTAGAGGCTTGTGTCTAGAGGGCGTGTGTCTAGAGGCGTGTGTCTAGAGGCGTGTGTCTATGTGTGAGGCGTGTGTCTAGAGGCGTGTGTCTATGTGTAAGGCGTATGTCTAGAGGCTTGTGTCTAGAGGGCGTGTGTCTAGAGGCGTGTGTCTAAAGGCGTGTGTCTAGAGGCGTGTGTCTATGTGTAAGGCGTGTGTCTAGAGGCGTGTGTCTAAAGGCGTGTGTCGAGAGACGTGTGTCTATGTGTAAGGCGTATGTCTAGAGGCTTGTGTCTAGAGGGCGTGTGTCTAGAGGCGTGTGTCTAAAGGCGTGTGTCTGGAGGCGTGTGTCTATGTGTAAGGCGTGTGTCTAGAGGCGTGTGTCTAAAGGCGTGTGTCTAGAGGCGTGTGTCTATGTGTAAGGCGTGTGTCTAGAGGCTTGTGTCTAGAGGGCGTGTGTCTAGAGGAGTGTGTCTAGAGGCGGTTGTCTATGTGTAAGGCGTGTGTCTAAAGGCGTGTGTCTATGTGTAAGGCGTGTGTGTAGAGGTGTGTGTCTAGAGGCGTGTGTCTAGAGGCGTGTGTCTTGAGGCGTGTGTCTAGAGGGCGTGTGTCTAGAGGCGTGTGTCTAGAGGCGTGTGTCTAGAGGCGTGTGTCTAGAGGGCGTGTGTCTAGAGGGCGTGTGTCTAGAGGCGTGTGTCTAGAGGCGTGTGTCTAGAGGCGTGTGTCTAGAGGGCGTGTGTCTAGAGGCGTGTGTCTAGAGGCGTGTGTCTAGAGGCGTGTGTCTAGAGGCGTGTGTCTAGAGGCGTGTGTCTAGAGGCGTGTGTCTATGTGTGAGGCGTGTGTCTAGAGGCGTGTGTCTATGTGTAAGGCGTATGTCTAGAGGCTTGTGTCTAGAGGGCGTGTGTCTAGAGGCGTGTGTCTAGAGGCGTGTGTCTATGTGTGAGGCGTGTGTCTATGTGTGAGGCGTGTGTCTATAGGCGTGTGTCTAAAGGCGTGTGTCTAGAGGCGTGTGTCTAGAGGCGTGTATCTAGAGGCGTGTGTCTAAAGGCGTGTGTCTATGTGTGAGGCGTGTGTCTAGAGGCGTGTGTCTAGAGGCGCGTGTCTAGAGGCGTGTTTCTAGAGGCGTGTGTCTAGAGTCGTGTGTCTAGAGGCGTGTGTCTAGAGGCGTGTGTCTAGAGGCGTGTGTCTAGAGGCGCGTGTCTAAAGGCGTGTGTCTATGTGAGAGGCGTGTGTCTAGAGGCGTGTGTCTAGAGGCGTGTGTCTATGTGTGAGGCGTTTGTCTATAGGCGTCTGTCTATGTGTGAGGCGTGTGTCTATGTGAGAGGCGTGTGTCTATGTGTGAGGCGTGTGTCTATGTGTGAGGCGTGTGTCTATGTGTGAGGCGTGTGTTTAGAGGCGTGTGTCTAGAGGCGTGTGTCTATGTGTGAGGCGTGTGTCTATAGGCGTGTGTCTATGTGTAAGGCGTGTGTGTAGAGGTGTGTGTCTAGAGGCGTGTGTCTAGAGGCGTGTGTCTAGAGGCGTGTGTCTAGAGGGCGTGTGTCTAGAGGCGTGTGTCTAGAGGCGTGTGTCTAGAGGCGTGTGTCTAGAGGGCGTGTGTCTAGAGGGCGTGTGTCTAGAGGCGTGTGTCTAGAGGCGTGTGTCTAGAGGCGTGTGTCTAGAGGGCGTGTGTCTAGAGGCGTGTGTCTAGAGGCGTGTGTCTAGAGGCGTGTGTCTAGAGGCGTGTGTCTAGAGGCGTGTGTCTAGAGGCGTGTGTCTAGAGGCGTGTGTCTATGTGTGAGGCGTGTGTCTAGAGGCGTGTGTCTATGTGTAAGGCGTATGTCTAGAGGCTTGTGTCTAGAGGGCGTGTGTCTAGAGGCGTGTGTCTAGAGGCGTGTGTCTATGTGTGAGGCGTGTGTCTATGTGTGAGGCGTGTGTCTATAGGCGTGTGTCTAAAGGCGTGTGTCTAGAGGCGTGTGTCTAGAGGCGTGTATCTAGAGGCGTGTGTCTAAAGGCGTGTGTCTATGTGTGAGGCGTGTGTCTAGAGGCGTGTGTCTAGAGGCGCGTGTCTAGAGGCGTGTTTCTAGAGGCGTGTGTCTAGAGTCGTGTGTCTAGAGGCGTGTGTCTAGAGGCGTGTGTCTAGAGGCGTGTGTCTAGAGGCGCGTGTCTAAAGGCGTGTGTCTATGTGAGAGGCGTGTGTCTAGAGGCGTGTGTCTAGAGGCGTGTGTCTATGTGTGAGGCGTTTGTCTATAGGCGTCTGTCTATGTGTGAGGCGTGTGTCTATGTGAGAGGCGTGTGTCTATGTGTGAGGCGTGTGTCTATGTGTGAGGCGTGTGTCTATGTGTGAGGCGTGTGTTTAGAGGCGTGTGTCTAGAGGCGTGTGTCTATGTGTGAGGCGTGTGTCTATAGGCGTGTGTCTATGTGTGAGGCGTGTGTCTATGTGTGAGGCGTGTGTCTATGTGTGAGGCGTGTGTCTATGTGTGAGGCGTGTGTCTATGTGAGAGGCGTGTGTCTAGAGGCGTGTGTCTAGAGGCGTGTGTCTATGTGTGAGGCGTGTGTCTATGTGTGAGGCGTGTGTCTATGTGAGAGGCGTGTGTCTATGTGAGAGGCGTGTGTCTATGTGTGAGGCGTGTGTCTATGTGTGAGGCGTGTGTCTAGAGGCGTGTGTCTATGTGTAAGGCGTATGTCTAGAGGCTTGTGTCTAGAGGGCGTGTGTCTAGAGGCGTGTGTCTAAAGGCGTGTGTCTAGAGGCGTGTGTCTATGTGTAAGGCGTGTGTCTAGAGGCGTGTGTCTAAAGGATTGTGTCGAGAGACGTGTGTCTATGTGTAAGGCGTATGTCTAGTGGCTTGTGTCTAGAGGGCGTGTGTCTAGAGGCGTGTGTCTAAAGGCGTGTGTCTGGAGGCGTGTGTCTATGTGTAAGGCGTGTGTCTAGAGGCGTGTGTCTAAAGGCGTGTGTCTAGAGGCGTGTGTCTATGTGTAAGGCGTGTGTCTAGAGGCTTGTGTCTAGAGGGCGTGTGTCTAGAGGAGTGTGTCTAGAGGCGGTTGTCTATGTGTAAGGCGTGTGTCTAAAGGCGTGTGTCTATGTGTAAGGCGTGTGTGTAGAGGTGTGTGTCTAGAGGCGTGTGTCTAGAGGCGTGTGTCTAGAGGCGTGTGTCTAGAGGGCGTGTGTCTAGAGGCGTGTGTCTAGAGGCGTGTGTCTAGAGGCGTGTGTCTAGAGGGCGTGTGTCTAGAGGGCGTGTGTCTAGAGGCGTGTGTCTAGAGGCGTGTGTCTAGAGGCGTGTGTCTAGAGGGCGTGTGTCTAGAGGCGTGTGTCTAGAGGCGTGTGTCTAGAGGCGTGTGTCTAGAGTCGTGTGTCTAGAGGCGTGTGTCTATGTGTGAGGCGTGTGTCTATGTGTAAGGCGTATGTCTAGAGGCTTGTGTCTAGAGGGCGTGTGTCTAGAGGCGTGTGTCTAGAGGCGTGTGTCTATGTGTGAGGCGTGTGTCTATGTGTGAGGCGTGTGTCTATAGGCGTGTGTCTAGAGGCGTGTGTCTAGAGGCGTGTATCTAGAGGCGTGTGTCTAAAGGCGTGTGTCTATGTGTGAGGCGTGTCTATGTGTGAGGCGTGTGTCTAGAGGCGTGTGTCTAAAGGCGTGTGTCTAGAGGCGTGTGTCTAGAGGCGTGTGTCTAGAGGCGTGTGTCTAAAGGCGTGTGTCTATGTGAGAGGCGTGTGTTTATGTGTGAGGCGTGTGTCTATGTCAGAGGCGTGTGTCTAGAGGCGCGTGTCTAGAGGCGTGTTTCTAGAGGCGTGTGTCTAGAGTCGTGTGTCTAGAGGCGTGTGTCTAGAGGCGTGTGTCTAGAGGCGTGTGTCTAGAGGCGCGTGTCTAAAGGCGTGTGTCTATGTGAGAGGCGTGTGTCTAGAGGCGTGTGTCTAGAGGCGTGTGTCTATGTGTGAGGCGTTTGTCTATAGGCGTCTGTCTATGTGTGAGGCGTGTGTCTATGTGTGAGGCGTGTGTCTATGTGTGAGGCGTGTGTCTATGTGTGAGGCGTGTGTTTCGAGGCGTGTGTCTAGAGGCGTGTGTCTATGTGTGAGGCGTGTGTCTATAGGCGTGTGTCTATGTGTGAGGCGTGTGTCTATGTGTGAGGCGTGTGTCTATGTGTGAGGCGTGTGTCTATGTGTGAGGCGTGTGTTTAGAGGCGTGTGTCTAGAGGCGTGTGTCTATGTGTGAGGCGTGTGTCTATAGGCGTGTGTCTATGTGTGAGGCGTGTGTCTATGTGTGAGGCGTGTGTCTATGTGTGAGGCGTGTGTCTATGTGTGAGGCGTGTGTCTATGTGAGAGGCGTGTGTCTAGAGGCGTGTGTCTAGAGGCGTGTGTCTATGTGTGAGGCGTGTGTCTGTGTGTGAGGCGTGTGTCTATGTGAGAGGCGTGTGTCTATGTGAGAGGCGTGTGTCTATGTGTGAGGCGTGTGTCTATGTGTGAGGCGTGTGTCTAGAGGCGTGTGTCTAGATGCGTGTGTCTAGTTTCGTGTGTCTAGAGGCGTGTGTCTAGAGGCGTGTGTCTAGAGGCGTGTGTCCATAGGCGTGTGTCTAGAGGCGTGTGTCTATGTGTGAGGCGTGTGTCTAGAGGCGTGTGTCTATGTGAGAGGCGTGTGTCTATGTGTAAGGCGTGTGTCTAGATTCGTGTGTCTAGATGCGTGTGTCTAGTTTCGTGTGTCTAGTTTCGTGTGTATAGAGGCGTGTGTCTAGAGGCGTGTGTCTAGAGGCGTGTGTCTAGAGGCGTGTGTCTAGAGGCGTGTGTCTAGAGGCGTGTGTCTATGTGTGAGGCGTGTGTCTAAAGGCGTGTGTCTAGAGGCGTGTGTCTAGAGGCGTGTGTCTATGTGTGAGGCGTGTGTCTATGTGTGAGGCGTGTGTCTAAAGGCGTGTGTCTAGAGGCGTGTGTCTATGTGAGAGGCGTGTGTCTATGTGTGAGGCGTGTGTCTATGTGTAAGGCGTGTGTCTAGATTCGTGTATCTAGATGCGTGTGTCTAGTTTCGTGTGTCTAGAGGCGCATGTCTAGAGGCGTGTGTCTAGAGGCGTGTGTCTAGAGGCGTGTGTCTAGAGGCGTGTGTCTATGTGTGAGGCGTGTGTCTAAAGGCGTGTGTCTAGAGGCGTGTGTCTATGTGAGAGGCGTGTGTCTATGTGTAAGGCGTGTGTCTAGATTCGTGTGTCTAGATGCGTGTGTCTAGATTCGTGTGTCTAGAGGACTGTGTCTATTTGAAGTACACGTAACATAATGTAAGTCTTGGAACCACAACAAAAACGGAGGTCAAGAGTTCCAATTTCTTCCACCCCCCCCCCCCCCCCTTTTCAACGACTTACAAATGAGCAATGGTTTTTCTTCTACCAAACAACTTCAGAACATAGTACAGCTCAAAGCATTCCTGCTGTCGGGAAAATTGGAGTTATAAATCAAATATAAAATATACCTTTCTAATAGCAATGCACTGAAAATAAGAAACTAGGTTGCTTTCTTCATTCAATGTTTCGGTTTTTCATCAAATCTTGTTTTAAAACCAAAGTCTGAACTTCATTTTTTACAATTCAGACGACTCATACTAACGAAGCATGTAACAATCATTAAAGGTTAACATTTGGCCATTTTACTCAAGTGTAGCTACCAAATCCAGCGACCGTGGCGCCTTTTTAATTTAGCGCCCCATTATATAAGCATATATATATATATATATATATATATATATATATATATATATATATATATATATATATATATATATATATATATATATGTATATATATATATAAATAGAAGGAAAAATAACTGATCTATCGAAGGTGATTCCAACCAAGACGTTCAGTTTAGAATCATCAACGATATGTTTGAGCTTTCCAAAAACAATGTGTAATTCAACTTCATTGTAATGATAATTAGCAATGTGAAATTTGTTGTATGGATGGGAGAGAGAGGTTTGTTGTATGGATGGGAGAGAGAGGTTTGTTGTATGGATGGGAGAGAGAGGTTTGTTGTATGGATGGGAGAGAGAGGTTTGTTGTATGGATGGGAGAGAGAGGTTAACACAGTGTACCAGACTAGCAAGTGTGAAGTTTGTTGTATGGATGGGAGAGAGAGGTTTGTTGTATGGATGGGAGAGAGAGGTTTGTTGTATGGATGGGAGAGAGAGGTTTGTTGTATGGATGGGAGAGAGAGGTTAACACAGTGTACCAGACTAGCAAGTGTGAAGTTTGTTGTATGGATGGGAGAGAATGGTTTTTCGTATGGATGGGAGAGAGAGGTTTGTTGTATGGATAGGAGAGAGAGGTTGGTTGTATGTATGGGAGAGAGAGGTTTGTTGTATGGATGGGAGAGAGAGGTTGGTTGTATGTATGGGAGAGAGAGGTTTGTTGTATGGATGGGAGAGAGAGGTTAACACTGTGTACCAGACTAGCAAGTGTGAAGTTTGTTGTACGGATGGGAGAGAGAGAGGTTTGTTGTATGGATGGGAGAGAGAGGTTAACACTGGGTACCAGACTAGCAAGTGTGAAGTTTGTTGTATGGATGGGAGAGAGAGAGGTTAACACTGGGTACCAGACTAGCAAGTGTGAAGTTTGTTGTATGGATGGGAGAGAGAGAGGTTTGTTGTATGGATGGTAGAGAGAGAGGTTAACAATGGGTACCAGACTAGCAAGTGTGAAGTTTGTTGTATGGATGGGAGAGAGAGAGGTTTGTTGTATGGATGGTAGAGAGAGAGGTTAACACTGGGTACCAGACTAGCAAGTGTGAAGTTTGTTGTATCGATGGGAGAGAGAGAGAGGTTTGTTGTATGGATGGGAGAGAGAGGTTTGTTGTATGGATGGGAGAGAGAGGTTTGTTGTATGGATGGGAGAGAGAGGTTTGTTGTATGGATGGGAGAGAGAGGTTGGTTGTATGTATGGGAGAGAGAGGTTTGTTGTATGGATGGGAGAGAGAGGTTAACACTGTGTACCAGACTAGCAAGTGTGAAGTTTGTTGTACGGATGGGAGAGAGAGAGGTTTGTTGTATGGATGGGAGAGAGAGGTTAACACTGAGTACCAGACTAGCAAGTGTGAAGTTTGTTGTATGGATGGGAGAGAGAGAGGTTAACACTGGGTACCAGACTAGCAAGTGTGAAGTTTGTTGTATGGATGGGAGAGAGAGAGGTTTGTTGTATGGATGGTAGAGAGAGAGGTTAACACTGGGTACCGGACTAGCAAGTGTGAAGTTTGTTGTATGGATGGGAGAGAGAGAGGTTAACACTGGGTACCAGACTAGCAAGTGTGAAGTTTGTTGTATGGATGGGAGAGAGAGAGGTTTGTTGTATGGATGGTAGAGAGAGAGGTTAACACTGGGTACCAGACTAGCAAGTGTGAAGTTTGTTGTATGGATGGGAGAGAGAGAGGTTTGTTGTATGGATGGTAGAGAGAGAGGTTAACACTGGGTACCAGACTAGCAAGTGTGAAGTTTGTTGTATCGATGGGAGAGAGAGAGAGGTTTGTTGTATGGATGGGAGAGAGAGGTTTGTTGTATGGATGGGAGAGAGAGGTTTGTTGTATGGATGGGAGAGAGAGGTTTGTTGTATGGATGGGAGAGAGAGGTTGGTTGTATGTATGGGAGAGAGAGGTTTGTTGTATGGATGGGAGAGAGAGGTTAACACTGTGTACCAGACTAGCAAGTGTGAAGTTTGTTGTACGGATGGGAGAGAGAGAGGTTTGTTGTATGGATGGGAGAGAGAGGTTAACACTGGGTACCAGACTAGCAAGTGTGAAGTTTGTTGTATGGATGGGAGAGAGAGAGGTTAACACTGGGTACCAGACTAGCAAGTGTGAAGTTTGTTGTATGGATGGGAGAGAGAGAGGTTTGTTGTATGGATGGTAGAGAGAGAGGTTAACACTGGGTACCAGACTAGCAAGTGTGAAGTTTGTTGTATGGATGGGAGAGAGAGAGGTTTATTGTATGGATGGTAGAGAGAGAGGTTAACACTGGGTACCAGACTAGCAAGTGTGAAGTTTGTTGTATCGATGGGAGAGAGAGAGAGGTTTGTTGTATGGATGGGAGAGAGAGGTTTGTTGTATGGATGGGAGAGAGAGGTTTGTTGTATGGATGGGAGAGAGAGGTTTGTTGTATGGATGGGAGAGAGAGGTTGGTTGTATGTATGGGAGAGAGAGGTTTGTTGTATGGATGGGAGAGAGAGGTTAACACTGTGTACCAGACTAGCAAGTGTGAAGTTTGTTGTACGGATGGGAGAGAGAGAGGTTTGTTGTATGGATGGGAGAGAGAGGTTAACACTGGGTACCAGACTAGCAAGTGTGAAGTTTGTTGTATGGATGGGAGAGAGAGAGGTTAACACTGGGTACCAGACTAGCAAGTGTGAAGTTTGTTGTATGGATGGGAGAGAGAGAGGTTTGTTGTATGGATGGTAGAGAGAGAGGTTAACACTGGGTACCAGACTAGCAAGTGTGAAGTTTGTTGTATGGATGGGAGAGAGAGAGGTTAACACTGGGTACCAGACTAGCAAGTGTGAAGTTTGTTGTATGGATGGGAGAGAGAGAGAGGTTTGTTGTATGGATGGTAGAGAGAGAGGTTAACACTGGGTACCAGACTAGCAAGTGTGAAGTTTGTTGTATGGATGGGAGAGAGGTTTGTTGTATGGATGGTAGAGAGAGAGGTTAACACTGGGTACCAGACTAGCAAGTGTGAAGTTTGTTGTATCGATGGGAGAGAGAGAGAGGTTTGTTGTATGGATGGGAGAGAGAGGTTTGTTGTATGGATGGGAGAGAGAGGTTTGTTGTATGGATGGGAGAGAGAGGTTTGTTGTATGGATGGGAGAGAGAGGTTGGTTGTATGTATGGGAGAGAGAGGTTTGTTGTATGGATGGGAGAGAGAGGTTAACACTGTGTACCAGACTAGCAAGTGTGAAGTTTGTTGTACGGATGGGAGAGAGAGAGGTTTGTTGTATGGATGGGAGAGAGAGGTTAACACTGGGTACCAGACTAGCAAGTGTGAAGTTTGTTGTATGGATGGGAGAGAGAGAGGTTAACACTGGGTACCAGACTAGCAAGTGTGAAGTTTGTTGTATGGATGGGAGAGAGAGAGGTTTGTTGTATGGATGGTAGAGAGAGAGGTTAACACTGGGTACCAGACTAGCAAGTGTGAAGTTTGTTGTATGGATGGGAGAGAGAGAGGTTAACACTGGGTACCAGACTAGCAAGTGTGAAGTTTGTTGTATGGATGGGAGAGAGAGAGGTTTGTTGTATGGATGGTAGAGAGAGAGGTTAACACTGGGTACCAGACTAGCAAGTGTGAAGTTTGTTGTATCGATGGGAGAGAGAGAGAGGTTTGTTGTATGGATGGGAGAGAGAGGTTTGTTGTATGGATGGGAGAGAGAGGTTTGTTGTATGGATGGGAGAGAGAGGTTAACACAGTGTACCAGACTAGCAAGTGTGAAGTTTGTTGTATGGATGGGAGAGAGAGAGGTTAACACAGTGTACCAGACTAGCAAGTGTGAAGTTTGTTGTATGGATGGGAGAGAGAGGTTTGTTGATTGGATGGGAGAGAGAGGTTAACACTGGGTACCAGACTAGCAAGGGTGAAGTTTGTTGTATGGATGGGAGAGAGAGAGGTTAACACAGTGTACCAGACTAGCAAGTGTGAAGTTTGTTGTATGGATGGGAGAGAAAGGTTTGTTGTATGGATGGTAGAGAGAGGTTTGTTGTATGGATGGGAGAGAGAGGTTTGTTGATTGGATGGGAGAGAGAGGTTAACACTGTACCAGACTAGCAAGTGTGAAGTTTGTTGTATGGATGTTGTATTATCTGACTCTGGGATGTTGTATTATCTGACTCTGGGATGTTGTATTATCTGACTCTGGGATGTTGTATTATCTGACTGTAGGATGTTGTATTATCTGACTCGGATGTTGTATTATCTGACTCTGGGATGTTGTATTATCTGACTCTGGGATGTTGTATTATCTGACTCTGGGATGTTGTATTATCTGACTCTGGGATGTTGTATTATCTGACTCTGGGATGTTGTATTATCTGACTCTGGGATGTTGTATTATCTGACTGGGATATTGTATTATCTGACTGTAGGATGTTGTATTATCTGACTCTGGGATGTTGTATAATCTGTTGTCCCAGTCGGGCATGATCACGGCAATGTCCAACCCAATTAGTGTAATAATTATCTCCCAATTACCGCTGTCCTCACTTAGCTTGTAATGAACCAATCGTTCACCAAGGAGTTGTCGTCCGTTAACAGGTCTGGTGTGTCATGATAGCCGTGATGTGATGCTACAGGTCTGGTGTGTCATAATAGCCGTGATGTGATGCTACAGGTCTGGTGTGTCATGATAGACGTGATGCTACAGGTCTGGTGTGTCATGATAGACGTGATGCTACAGGTCTGGTGTGTCATGATAGACGTGATGCTACAGGTCTGGTGTGTCATGATAGCCGTGATGTGATGCTACAGGTCTGGTGTGTCATGATAGCCGTGATGTGATGCTACAGGTCTGGTGTGTCATGATAGCCGTGATGTGATGCTACAGGTCTGGTGTGTCATGATAGACGTGATGCTACAGGTCTGGTGTGTCATGATAGACGTGATGCTACAGGTCTGGTGTGTCACGATAGCCGTGATGTGATGCTACAGGTCTGGTGTGTCATGATAGACGTGATGCTACAGGTCTGGTGTGTCATGATAGACGTGATGCTACAGGTCTGGTGTGTCATGATAGACGTGATGCTACAGGTCTGGTGTGTCATGATAGCCGTGATGCTACAGGTCTGGTGTGTCATGATAGACGTGATGCTACAGGTCTGGTGTGTCATGATAGACGTGATGCTACATGTCTGGTGGGTCATGATAGACGTGATGCTACAGGTCTGGTGTGTCACGATAGACGTGATGCTACAGGTCTGGTGTGTCATGATACGCATCAGTAATGTTGGCTCAACGAGCCGGGTATAGAAGCATGGAGGGCCCACAGCCTGGGGGTGGGGGGGGGGGTAGCGGGACAGGCTATCTATGGGGCCCACAGCCTGGAGGTAGCGGGACAGGCTATCTATGGGGCCCACAGCCTGGAGGTGAGGGCAGGCTTTCTATGGGGCCACAGCCTGGGGAGGGGGGGGGGTCGCAGGGGGGGGGGGTAGCGGGGCAGGCTAGGTATGGGGCCCATAGCCTACTATTATTAATTTTTGTTTAAAGCCATAACACAAACTGTAAAAAAAAAACTTGAATGCCTTCTGGGACTTGTTGCTCTCTTTGACAGCGAAATTGGGAGGCACGTAGCACTGGCATAACATCGACCCGACCTCGAACGTGTTCTGTGTCGGGGAGGGGGGGGGGGGCAGGGGAGTGGGTGGAATTAATTAGTAGACCTAAATGTCGTCCCAAATCTATTCATAAAACAAAACGTTAATTTAACTAGGCTCCCGGTCAAAAACCCCCTGGACATAAACCCCCCGACATAAGCCCCCTGTGCAAAAACCCCCCCCGCGACATAAACCCCCTGGACAAATACCCCCGCGACATAACCCACCCACCCCCCCCCCCCCCCTCGCCCTACGAGTAGCGAATATATAACTGTAAATTAACCACTTCTAGACACTAGTTTACAAATATTAATTGACTTGAATAGTCACAAAACAGAAAGGTAAGACTACGTTTTGCATTATTAAAATGTATTCACCAGTAAATAAATTAATTGAATATTATTTAGAGTCAATAACTATTACTAAATTAAGTCATTTAGGATAGAAATTTGTAGTCAATAATTATTACTAAATTAGGTCATTTAGGATAGAATTTTGTAGTCAATAACTATTACTAAATTAAGTCATTTAGGATAGAATGTTGGTTAGTGTGAGTCATCAATGAACGTGACGACATGTATCATAAATCAGAAGGTCTTCCGACGCGTGAGCTGGTCACACAGAGTTGAGCATGTGAAAAACATGGTTTCTGTCCTTCATTACACTATTCATCCGATCGTCACCCCACCGTCATCCCATCGTCATCCCATCGTCATGAAAATTTGAGAAGTTATTGAGTACAACCCCGCCTGACATTCGTTTCAACATCGGCGCCAAACAAAATAGTGTAGTTGAACATCCCGAGACCTCCAGTTACTATCTTAGTACGCTCATCATTTACTGGTCGAGTATGCTCCGTCATTATCATTTACTGTTCGACGCGGAGTTGTCAGTAGAAATAACGGTTGGCTATGCAGGTATTATTTTTCCATTGCCATCGTAGAACACCGTCGGGTAAACATCTAGAGTGATGTAGGTTAGGTTTGTACATGATGTAGGCTATGATTTATGGTAGCCTTAGTGTTATGGGTGATGTAGGCTATGATTTATGGCAGCCTTAGTGTTATGCGTGATGTAGGCTATGATTTATGGCAGCCTTAGTGTTATGGGTGATGTAGGCTATGATTTATGGCAGCCTTAGTGTTATGGGTGATGTAGGCTATGATTTATGGCAGCCTTAGTGTTATGGGCTGATGTAGGCTATGATTTATGGCAGCCTTAGTGTTATGGGTGATGTAGGCTATGATTTATGGCAGCCTTAGTGTTATGGATGATGTAGGCTATGATTTATGGCAGCCTTAGTGTTATGGGTGATGTAGGCTATGATTTATGGCAGCCTTAGTGTTATGGGTGATGTAGGCTATGATTTATGGCAGCCTTAGTGTTATGGGTGATGTAGGCTTTGATTTATGGCAGCCTTAGTGTTATGGGTGATGTAGGCTATGATTTATGGCAGCCTTAGTGTTATGGGTTGATGTAGGCTATGATTTATGGCAGCCTTAGTGTTATGGGTTGATGTAGGCTATGTTTCTGTTGTTTCTTTCAGGCTGTTACCAAGAAAAGTCTGCCCTACCCAGACGACATGAGAAAGTCATTGGAAAACGGTGTCTTATTGTGCGAGTAAGTATGTATTGATGTTTGATGACGTCTGAACTGTTGTGCAAGTAATTCTGCTGTTGTGTAAGTCTGTTGTCTCGCCTTATGATACAATACCGACTGATTAACAAGTACAATATATGATCTAATCATCAGCATCAGAGGCGTAGCTATCCATTCTGTCCCCGGGGGAAAACTTTTAGTTTGGCGACCTTCTTGCATATATATATATATATATATATATATATATATATATATATATATATATATATATATATATATATATATATATAGAGAGAGAGAGAGAGAGAGAGAGAGAGAGAGAGAGAGAGAGAGAGAGAGAGAGAGAGAGAGAGAGAGAGAGAGAGAGAGAGAGAGAGAGAAGTGCATACATGGTTTTTATATATTAGGATATTATATATATATATATATATATATATATATATATATATATATATATATATATATATATATGTATGTATGTCTTTGAAACTGTGTAAAACTACAAATAAATTATTATTACTATTTTATTTGTTTAAAATATTAAAATTTAAAAAAAATTAAATTTATTTCAACATTGACCCCACACCTCAACCGTTTTTTTTTCTTTATGATTAAATGTATCGGATTTTTAGCTATTTAGTTATTTCTTCGCGTTGTCACTAATATCGTTCAACGTGTAGTAAAGCACATAGCGTTTTGACCACTAACTATTCTATCAAATATTTTTCTCAAACAATTGAAACATTAAAATATAGAGGCCTATAGTTCACCTGTAACGGGTACCGACCTCACTGTTTCTTATAATTTATTTATCTTACACAATCAAGATAGGAGACGTTCAATCAGTATGGTATGTAAATTGCTTGCAGCCGTTAATTTTTTAAAAACTTTGACTGTGTATAATTAAATACTGCAGCTGAAAATGAGCTTTTAATATAATGTATCTTTTGGTGCCCCAATTGTCGGCGCCCGGGGCGGCCTCCCCCCTCCGCTAGCTACGCCTCTTGAACTGCGACACTAACCTTTAATCTCATCCTCAGATTATTGAATTGTCTCAGGCCTGGGACAATCAAGCGAATCAACAAGCTTTCCACCCCGTTGGCTGGCATGGTGAGTAGCCCGACCCACAGGCTGATCTGATTGAGTAACCCTACCCCCCGGCTGGCTTACCCACGGGCTGACTTGATTGAGTAGCCCCACCCCCCGGCTGGCTTGATTTGCCCCACCCACAGACTGGCACAGTGAATTCCTAAAGTTTAACACATGATCAACTTATCATAGGCACCATCCGTGTCCACAGCAGCCTTGGGTCTGACTTACACGGCCACAGGCACGAACTACCCAGAGTCACAGAGGTCACATGACATGAAACCCTGGTAAAAATCGCTCACCGAAAAACAATAAAAAAAACGACATCAACAGTTGCGGTCCCACGGGGCCGCAACCCAATAAATGATATTTTTATAACTTCTAATTTATCCCCCTAGAGGCAGGTAACAATATGTGTTACACATCAAATGTTGCATATCTTGTACACTGGAGATCTGGTAGCCACATTTATAGTAGACTAGAGATCTGGTAGCCACATATATGGTATACTTGAGATCTGGTAGCAACATGTAGACATTAGATCTGGTAGCCACATGTAGACGTGAGATCTGGTAGCCACATGTATGGTAGACTTGAGATCTGGTAGCCACATATATGATATACTTGAGATCTGGTAGCCACATGTAGACATTAGATCTGGTAGCCACATGTATGGTAGACTTGAGATCTGGTTGCCACATGTATAGTAGACTTAAGATCTGGTAGCCACACGTATGGTAGACTTGAGATCTGGTTGCCACATGTATAGTAGACTTAAGATCTGGTAGCCACACGTATGGTAGACTTGACATCTGGTAGCCACATGTAGACTTGACATCTGGTAGCCACATGTAGAATTGAGATCTGGTAGCCAAACGTATGGTAGACTTGAGATGTGGTAGCCACATGTATAGTAGACTTGAGATCTGGTAGCCACATGTAGACTTGAGATCTGGTAGCCACATGTATAGTAGACTTGAGATCTTGTAGCCACATCTAGACTTGAGATCTGGTAGCCACATGTAGACTTGAGATCTGGTAGCCACATGTATGGTAGACTTGAGATCTGGTAGCCACATGTAGACTTGAGATCTGGTAGCCACATGTAGACTTTAGATCTGGTAGCCACATGTATGGTAGACTTGAGATCTTGTAGCCACATCTAGACTTGAGATCTGGTAGCAACATCTAGACTTGAGATCTGGTAGCCACATGTATGGTAGACTTGAGATCTGGTAGCCACATGTAGACTTTAGATCTGGTAGCCACATGTATGGTAGACTTGAGATCTGGTAGCCACATCTAGACTTGAGATCTGGTAGCCACATGTAGACTTTAGATCTGGTAGCCACATGTATAGTAGACTTGAGATCTGGTAGCCACATGTAGACTTGAGATCTGGTAGCCACATGTAGACTTGAGATCTGGTAGCCACATGTATGGTAGACTTGAGATCTGGTAGCCACATCTAGACTTGAGATCTGGTAGCCACATGTAGACTTTAGATCTGGTAGCCACATGTATAGTAGACTTGAGATCTGGTAGCCACATGTAGACTTGAGATCTGGTAGCCACATGTATGGTAGACTTGAGATCTTGTAGCCACATCTAGACTTGAGATCTGGTAGCAACATCTAGACTTGAGATCTGGTAGCCACATGTAGACTTTAGATCTGGTAGCCACATGTATAGTAGACTTGAGATCTGGTAGCCACATGTAGACTTGAGATCTGGTAGCCACATGTATGGTAGACTTGAGATCTGGTAGCCACATCTAGACTTGAGATCTGGTAGCCACATGTAGACTTTAGATCTGGTAGCCACATGTATAGTAGACTTGAGATCTGGTAGCCACATGTATAGTAGACTTAAGATCTGGTAGCCACATGTATAGCAGACTTGAGATCTTGTAGCCACATCTAGACTTGAGATCTGGTAGCCACATCTAGACTTGAGATCTGGTAGCCACATCTAGACTTGAGATCTGGTAGCCACATCTAGACTTGAGATCTGGTAGCCACATCTAGACTTGAGATCTGGTAGCCACATGTATAGTAGACTTGAGATCTGGTAGCCACATGTATAGTAGACTTGAGATCTTGTAGCCACATCTAGACTTGAGATCTGGTAGCAACATCTAGACTTGAGATCTGGTAGCCACATGTATAGTAGACTTGAGATCTGGTAGCCACATGTATAGTAGACTTGAGATCTGGTAGCCACATGTAGACTTGAGATCTGGTAGCCACATGTATAGTAGACTTAAGATCTGGTAGCCACATGTATGGTAGACTTGAGATCTGGTAGCCACATGTAGACTTGAGATCTGGTAGCCACATGTATAGTAGACTTAAGATCTGGTAGCCACATGTATGGTAGACTTGAGATCTGGTAGCCACATCTAGACTTGAGATCTGGTAGCCACATGTATGGTAGACTTGAGATGTGGTAGCCACATGTATGGTAGACTTGAGATCTGGTAGCCACATGTAGACGTGAGATCTGGTAGCCACATGTATGGTAGACTTGAGATCGGGTAGCCACATGTATAGTAGACTTAAGATCTGGTAGCCACACGTATGGTAGACTTGAGAAGTGGTAGCCACATGTATAGTAGACTTGACATCTGGTAGCCACAAGTATGGTAGACTTGAGATCTGGAAGCCACATCTAGACTTGAGATCTTGTAGCCACATCTAGACTTGAGATCTGGTAGCCACATGTAGACTTGAGATCTGGTAGCCACATGTATAGTAGACTTGAGATCTGGTAGCCACATCTAGACTTGAGATCTGGTAGCCACATGTAGGCTTGAGATCTGGTAGCCACATGTATAGTAGACTTGTGATCTGGTAGCCACATGTAGACTTGAGATCTGGTAGCCACATCTAGACTTGAGATCTGGTAGCCACATGTATAGTAGACTTGAGATCTGGTAGCCACATGTAGACTTGAGATCTGGTAGCCACTTGTAGACTTTAGATCTGGTAGCCACATGTATGGTAGACTTGAGATCTGGTAGCCACATGTATAGTAGACTTGAGATCTGGTAGCCACATGTATGGTAGACTTGAGATCTGGTAGCCACATGTATGGTAGACTTGAGATCTGGTAGCCACATGTATAGTAGACTTGAGATCTGGTAGCCACATGTAGACTTTAGATCTGGTAGCCACATGTATAGTAGACTTAAGATCTGGTAGCCACATGTATGGTAGACTTGAGATCTGGTAGCCACATGTAGACTTGAGATCTGGTAGCCACATGTAGACTTGAGATCTGGTAGCCACATGTATGGTAGATTTGAGATCTGGTAGCCACATCTAGACTTGAGATCTGGTAGCCACATGTATGGTAGACTTGAGATCTGGTAGCCACACGTATGGTAGACTTGAGATCTGGTAGCCACATGTATAGTAGACTTGAGATCTGGTAGCCACATGTATGGTAGACTAGAGATCTGGTAGCCACATGTATGGTAGACTTGAGATCTGGTAGCCACATCTAGACTTGAGATCTGGTAGCCACATGTATAGTAGACTTGAGATCTGGTAGCCACATCTAGACTTGAGATCTGGTAGCCACATGTAGACTTGAGATCTGGTAGCCACTTGTATAGTAGACTTGAGATCTGGTAGCCACATGTAGACTTGAGATCTGGTAGCCACATGTATGGTAGACTTGAAATCTGGTAGCCACATGTAGACTTGAGATCTGGTAGCCACATGTAGACTTGTGATCTGGTAGCCACATGTATGGTAGACTTGAAATCTGGTAGCCACATGTAGACTTGAGATCTGGTAGCCACATGTAGACTTGAGATCTGGTAGCCACATGTATAGTAGACTTGAAATCTGGTAGCCACATGTAGACTTGAGATCTGGTAGCCACATGTAGACTTGTGATCGGGTAGCCACATGTATGGTAGACTTGAAATCTGGTAGCCACATGTAGACTTGAGATCTGGTAGCCACATGTAGACTTGAGATCTGGTAGCCACATGTAGACTTGTGATCTGGTAGCCACATGTATGGTAGACTTGAAATCTGGTAGCCACATGTAGACTTGAGATCTGGTAGCCACATGTAGACTTGAGATCTGGTAGCCACATGTAGACTTGTGATCTGGTAGCCACATGTATGGTAGACTTGAGATCTGGTAGCCACATGTAGACTTGAGATCTGGTAGCCACATGTATAGTAGACTTAAGATCTGGTAGCCACATGTATGGTAGACTTGAGATCTGGTAGCCACATGTATAGTAGACTTGAGATATGGTAGCCACATATTTTATTTGGTAGACTAAAGATCTGGTAGCCACATGTATGGTAGACTTGAGATATGGTAGCCCCATGTATGGTAGACTTGAGATATGGTAGCCACATATTTTATTTGGTAGACTAAAGATCTGGTAGCCATATATTTTGTTTTGTAGACTAGAGATCTGGTAGCCACATATTGGTAGACTTGAGGTTAGCCCCATGTACAGTAACCTTCAAGATGGGTAGCCTAATGAATTGTAGCTTTATTTCTTGCAGCAGACGTTTTAACTTTAATGCTATGTATCAGTGTTTCCAGTTGCCCTATATTTTTGTGTCCAGTTGCCCTATATTTTTGTATCCTGTTGCCCCATATTTTTGTATCCTGTTGTCCTATATGTTTGTGTCCAGTTGCCCTATATTTTTGTAACCTGTTGTCCTATATGTTTGTGTCCAGTTGCCTTACATTTTTGTATCCAGTTGTCCTATCTTTTTGTAGTCCTTTTTAGTGGTGTCCGGTCATAAACCCCCTTGACTAAAACCCCCAGACAAAAACCCCCAGACAAAAACCCCCAATGATGGTTTAAATAATGTAAAAACAAAGATGATGAGAACCAAAAGTGATAATTAAAAACAAAACAAACATTAGAATAAAATAATGTTTTATTTTAACTTTAAAAAGAGAGATTTGAGCTATGCCTCGCAAATACTCTCAAATGTGCTCATTACAAATTTTAACAACAGTTGAAATTCGAGCGCTGCTATCAATATATATTTTTTTTCTGTTTTGGTAAACAGTGACCCGAATTAATCAGTGTACAATAAACCTCTTGGAGCGATTGTTCCTTTTTAATAAAGTCAATAAATTTCCAAATATTTGGGTGGCAACATCCCATATGCGACTGAAAACTTCTGTGCCAGCCTTCAACTGAGTTGTTTGTTTTGGGCATATTGTCTTCTGCACGTGTGTGCATGTTCCACATATCTAGTGTAAACATAGGTTGTCTCCGGTCTCGACGTTATGGTCTGCCATTATAGTAGTCCTCGAAATAGTCTGCGATTGGCATTGCTTCTTGTGGGAAAATTTCCCATAATTTATCAAAGGCATAACTAATGTGTTCGGTGGGCACAAAGGCCAACCCATGTAGCATTCTGAGCTTGAGAGCAAATCCACTATCAACTTGGTAACGTTGTTGAAGGCCATAGTCCTCTATTTTTCTGTATACGTTTTCACTAAGATGAAGAAAGCATCCTTTTACCTCACTGTCTGGAAATACCCTTTCAACACTTTTTATCACAGCCATTTCAAAGTCAATCATAACAGAAATTGGTTGCAGGTTTGTGTTTAAGACCGTTAGCTGCTATAAGAGTGCTGTGTATGTTTCCTGTGTTTTGTTTTGAAGTAAGGCATAAACACATGGAACAGTTCGTTTATTGACCAATGCATGGACTGTGTACAGTTGTAAATTTCATTTTTCTTGGTTCTCATTATCGTCATTATTTCCTTTATAAGCCTTAGTCGGGGGGGGGGGGGGGGGTCATTATCCAGGGTGTTCATCTCGCGGGGGGGGGGGGGGGGTTGTCAAAGGGGTTCATGTCCAAGGGGTTTACGTCGGGTTATTTATGTCCATGTGGTTTATGTCCAGGTTTTTTTTTTTGACCGGAGCCCTTTTTAGTTGCAAACATCACTGAGCACTGTTCCATATTTTTAGGACAATCTGAACGTGTTTCTCCAAGCTTGTCGGAACCAGTTTGGTCTGGTCGATACCCAACTCTTTAGTCCATCTGACCTGGAGGATCTGTCACAGAGAGCTATAGCTGAGTAGGTGATCTATCTAACTCTAACCCTAACACAGGTGATCTATCTAACCCTAATACAGTAGGTGATCTAACCCTAACACAGTAGGTGATCTATCTAGCTCTAACCCTAACACAGTAGGTGATCTATCTAACTCTAACCCTAACACAGTAGGTGATCTATCTAACTCTAACCCTAACACAGTAGGTGATCTATCTAACTCTAACCCTAACACAGTAGGTGATCTGTCTAACTCTAACCCTAACATAAGGGGCGGAGGCTGCGGAACGCACCGGGTGACACCATTGGGAGGGGGTGCAAGGCAATAATAGCAATATATATTTAGAAACTAAACCGGGAGTTATCTCCCCTAAACTTTCTCGAATATTCTAATATAACACAACGGGGGATGACAACTCGGGAGATATAGACAATATTTTCAATCCATTTTTAAATACTAAAACTTTTTAAAATAGAATAGAATATTATAGAAAAAAAGAAATGCACACCAAGTGAACTCCAAACAAAATGTGCATAATAGTGCGCGATATTATTAGTACTTTATAAATTCACATGCGTTTTTCGAGAAATTGGAAATAGCGTAAATTAATATTTCCGGTCAACGGAAATTACTCAAATTTTTAAAAAAGAAGGCAGAACATTATATCTTTTACATATATGTGAAATTTCATTTATCAATCTGAAATAGTACTCAAGTTATATGCTTTTGAAAAATTGAAAGTAGAAAAAGTTCCACTTCCGTTTATCGGAAATCGCTCAAAAGTTGATACGGATCTACTATTTTGATATAATACTTATATATGAAATTTCATTAACCTAGCTGTAACGGTACTCAAGTTATCGTGTTTACAGACACACACACACAGACACACATATACACACACACAGACATACGGACAAGATTGTAAAACTATCAAACATGCCTACCGTCCCGCCATAATCGGAACTGTCCGCTTTTTCACCTAAAAAAGTAATTTGTTCCGTCATTCCGATTTTGACTCAGTTTATTCCGATTTTTTAAAATAAAATAATAAAGAAAGATAATAAAGTGAATTGAAAAAAAGGCAGGGAAAATCGATTATCTCCCTTTGGCATACGTTTCCGTTTCCTAGTTTACTTACTATATTTACAAGTATCATCTAATACTAGATCTTGCTAGACTAGATCTACATTTACTAATAGATAATGTGGACAATCTAGCTACTGAGCGTTCTTTTTAGTATTTGTAATTGAATTGTTGATTTAGTTTATGCCTTAAATAACATGTAGGGAGAAAAATGTAATAAAATCATGACTAACATTCTAATTTCTAGATCTAGAATTTCTAAATACTAGATTATTATTTATTATATTACATGATCAAGCCTTCAGCATTTGTTATTTATATAGCCTAGAACATAGCAAGGCATAATTAATCAAATCATAATGTTATGTCAAAGCTATGGTTTTTATTTGGGGGGGGGGGGCTCAAGTTAATGGTTACTATTTTTTAAAATGTAAGCTGACTTTAAGCATGAGTTGTCCTTAGTAGATCGTTATAAAGTATGCGATGCTAGTTTACTTTCGGCTGTATGTACGATGGTGTCGCCACATATACGCACACGTTATAACACACGTTATATCACTACAAACGTATTATATTATGTACATGTTTTAAACACATAATCTTATAACATTGATTTTTTTTAAACTACAGAAGTGGACAGCTGAAAGATGAGTATGACAAGAGACTGAGAAATGTAAGTCAGTTCTTTATTTTCCTCGTAATTTTGGTTAGTTCAATCACTACTTAGAAACACATATTTAACACATGAGCAGAAACTTCCATAGAACTTTTCAACGTAAGATTCCATAGAACTTTTCAACATACGATTCAATAAAACATTTTATTATACGATTTTACAATACAGTAGCTCTTAAAAAAGCCCTCCCCCCGTTTCATAGAATTATGCCCCTTCATTAAGCCTGTCGACATTATGTTCCCTTCATTAAGCCTGCCAACATTATGCCCCCTTCATTAAGCCTGCCGACATTATACTCCCTTCATTAAGCCTGCCAACATTATACCCCCTTCATTAAGCCTGCCAACATTATGCCCCCTTCATTAAGCCTGCCGACATTATGCCCCCTTCATTAAGCCTGCCGCCATATACCCCCTTCATTAAGCCTGTCGACATTATGCCCCCTTCATTAAGCCTGCCGACATTATGCCCCCTTCATTAAGCCTGCCGCCATATACCCCCTTCATTAAGCCTGTCGACATTATGCCCCCTTCATTAAGCCTGCCGACATTATGCCCCCTTCATTAAGCCTGCCGACATTATACCCCCTTCATTAAGCCTGCCAACATTATACCCCCTTCATTAAGCCTGCCGACATTATACCCCCTTCATTAAGCCTGCCAACATTATGCCCCCTTCATTAAGCCTGCCGACATTATACCCCCTTCATTAAGCCTGCCGGCATTATGCCCCCTTCATTAAGCCTGCCAACATTATGCCCCCTTCATTAAGCCTGCCGGCATTATACCCCCTTCATTGAGCCTGCCAACATTATACCCCCTTCATTAAGCCTGCCGGCATTATACCCCCTTCATTAAGCCTGTCCACAAATGGATTTGACCAAATTTAATGAAAATATATTTTTAAAAAAAAATACATTTTGCAATCAAAGCGACCGTAAAAATAATTCTAAATAAAATCTTTAGTCTGCAAAGAATTTAGAAATGTAATATTTTTAAAACCAATGTTATAGAAGTTGCAAAGAATTTAGAAATGTAATATTTTTAGAATCAATGTTATAGAGGTTGCAAATCTAGTGGAGGTACAAACTGCGTGTGGTCGGTGGATTGGACAAAATGGTTACGTCTATGCCAATAGTGGTCATACGATTTATTTGTCTGGAGCCATTATGTCGGGGGTATTACGTGTGATAACTGGATAACTGGAAAATTTCGGTCGAAATTTTATACCGTTCAAGACTAGAATAGGTCTTACCAATTTTTCACCTTTCTAATATATTAAGTTCGAATGGATTCTGAGGCTCTGTATACATGTGACAGAGAACGGTCCCTTGGCAAAAGAGGAATATAGTAAAAACTCGACTTGATCGCCATAGTCTAATACACCTGAAGTGTTTATTATCTAAATTAATTGTTAAAAAATTATTATATACGGTTTTGTAAAAGAAATTTAATTTTCCAAACGTATAATTTTAATTAACGTCATGAGAAATAAACAAAGTAAAAGAAAATTATCTCCCTTCACAAAAATTGAAAAAGTGTACAAATTACTTCCCTTTGTTCCTTTATTGACAATTACTTCCCTTGATAGATCACAACTTGTTTTTTACTCCCCTTTTAAGAAATATTACATTGAGGGAAAAATACATTTTATCAGTTTGTTTTGGTGTTGGAAAAAAATAGTTACATATTTAGCCTGGAGTGATAAAGTGCAATGAGGTAGGTAAAATATTAAAATACTGCCTTTTATTTCTTTATACACTGAACGTACTGTTTACTAATTATTATTTTAAATCAATAACAGTTTAAAAGCTGCTCTTAAATATCCTCTGTTGGTTTGCGAACAAACTGGGGTTATTATAATTGTTCACTAAATTGAATCGGGCAAGTCCGCCCTCTCCCAGGCAGGGTTACCTTTGGTCCTATGATCGATTTGGTGAATAGTTTTCAACAGTGCAATAAAATATGGTAAAGATAGGTTACCACAGCCCTTAACTAAATGAAATCCGGGCGTCCTCCGGCGCCCAAACGTTCGGTTTAGGGAGTTCAATAGACTATGGATAAGATGGGGTATTATAGTTGTTTATTAAGTTGTAACAGGCGATTTGGCCCCACGGGCTATACTGTGAGCACTATGTTTTTATGTATGCATTTAAATTTATATTTATGTTCTGCGCTATTGTTTCCGTTTATGTTTGAGTTTGTGTTTGCTTTTGTGTTTGCATTTTTGTGTGTTTGCATTTGTGTTTAGGTTTGAGTTTGAGTTTGGGTTTATGTTCTAATTTGCGTTTGTATTTGTGTTTAGGTTTTGGTTGGTTTGTAGTTAGTGTTAAGTTTAAAGTTAAAGAAGGTTTTAGGATTATGTAAATAAATAGTATGTAAATAAAGATTAGCTTTCTTTTACATTCGTTTGAATGTAGGTTTAATATAGTGTATCTAAATACCAACTTTGTTACAGGATCATATATTTACCAACAGTATAATATGATTATACATATATCTAAAGGTCGACTTGGTGCTAGATTGTAAAATTATCAAAGGCGTCTATTAATCAACACAAAGGGCAGAGAATTTCGTGCTATCCACCAGCGATTTTATACTATCCTTAAATACAGACTGTGATGTCCCCCTCACTCATTGATTGCTACTCTGCTTTCTTTCTTTATGTTTTTAGTGACTCCCCAATAATCTCTTCACATCTTCAGTGACTCCCCAATAATCTCTTCACATCTTTAGTGACTCCCCAATAATCTCTTCACATCTTCAGTGACTCCCCAATAATCTCTTCACATCTTCAGTGACTCCCCAATAATCTCTTCACATCTTCAGTGACTCCCCAATAATCTCTTCACATCTTCAGTGACTCCCCTATTATCTCTTATTATTTACATGTCCTGTAACACGTACATTTTACTGTATTGATGGCGATTCCAACCAAGACGTTCAGTTCAGAATCATCAACGATATATGTTTTAAGCTTTCCGAAACCAATGTGTAACTCAACTTCATTGTCATGATAATTAGCAATGTGAAGTTTCTTGTATGGATGGGAGAGAAAGGTTAACACTGTGTAGCAGACACGGGTCGGTCGATACAAATCTGTACATCTTACTAATTGTATAGTACAAACTTTAATCTGGTAAATTTCCGACCAAATAGTATCGCCTCCCAAACCACTCGCTCTGACCCGATACTATTTTACTAATCAGATAGCCACATTATAATCCATGATATTTATTTCGTTTAGTACTATGGGTCCAGGCAAAATGTAACGCCATCAATTAAAAGTCTCTGATCTTGCCCGTTAAAATTGAGAAACATAACTTTTAACCACAAAGAAATTGAAGCATTAATTTTTTAACACTAGCTGGAGAAATCGTGCATAATACTTTGATAGAACTGAATTCTTTTTCAGGGTTAACCAATGTATCTACCCACCAACCTAGCGAACATCTTTCCAATTTTCATTTGCAAAAAACCCACCTCCCACCTCCCCCTCCAAAGGGTTCAGATTTTACTGATTTTTCCCACGTTTTCTTTAACTTGCTTTCGCGTCTGTTTGTTTGTCTTTCCATCAAATCTTGCGATCGAAATTTCGGACACTTCCCAGTTAGCTAGCGCGCTGAAATTTTCAGGGAAGCTTTGTTTCCGATGACAATACAATATTCAATTATTATTACAAAAAATGAAAAACGTGGGACGCCGTGATTTTCTTACAGTTTCTAATACTGTTGACTCTCTACAAGCTCCCAAATAAAACTCAATAGTATTATCTAATCAATAGTAATATAACTTTTACATCTTATATTAACAATGACCGATAAAAAACTTTTACTTCGGCGCCCCACGTTTTTCATTTTTTGTCATAATGCGCACGCAGTTTGCGATCGCTTATCGTAGAGTGATCGCTTGCATTATTGTGATGTATAGCATTTATTTTCTACTTTTTAGTTCTATCAGAAAACGTGGGTTTTTTTAAAAATTTTTAATGATAATTATTTTCACTAATTTATTTTAAAGGCTTTTTGTTACACAATCGTACAGCATGCGTTGTTACAATTAGTTCCTTTACATTAATTTACAAAGAGTTAAACGATTGATCTACTTACCAATCCGGTGAACATCTTTCCCATTTAAATCCTTCCCATTTAAATCATTCCCATTTACATCCTTCCCATTTACATCCTTCCCATTTACATCCTTCCGATTTACATCCTTCCCATTTACATCTTTCCCATTTACATCCTTCATATATACATCCTTCTGACATTTTCTATCTCTAAACTTGACATCTGAGATACCCATTTATTTAAAAACTTTAGCACCCATACACCCACCCACCACACACCAACGCTATAATCCCACACACCCTGAACACACAACCTAAATTCAACATACACGATCCAATGAAAACACTTGCCTGGTCTAGACGTGTGCTACAGAGTGTACTGACGTCATACAACCAGGGGGAAGTAATGTAAACGTTGATTTTAGACATCTAGTTGAGTGCCACGTCAATCAGTTCAATCACGTCAATCACGTCAATCACTTGTGTCACGTCAATCACGTGTGTCACGTCGATTACATTTGTCAGCTGTGCGATCACTCAAGTACCTTAGTACCTTATAAGTAACATCACTTATAAGTGAGTAAAACATGACTTATGAGTGAGTAAAACATGACTTATGAGTGAGTAAAACGTGACTTAAGTGAGTAAAACTTGACTTGAGTGAGTAAAACATGACTTATGAGTGAGTTAAACATGACTTGAGTGAGTAAAACATGACTTATGAGTTAGTAAAACATGACTTATGAGTGAGTAAAACATGATTTATGAGTGAGTAAAACATGACTTGAGTGAGTAAAACATGACTTATGAGTGAGTAAAACATTACTTATGAGTGAGTAAAACATGACTTATGAGTGAGTAAAACGTGACTTAAGTGAGTTAAACTTGACTTGAGTGAGTAAAACATGACTTATGAGTGAGTAAAACATGACTTGAGTGAGTAAAACATGACTTATGAGTTAGTAAAACATGACTTATGAGTGAGTAAAACATGATTTATGAGTGAGTAAAACATGACTTGAGTGAGTAAAACATGACTTATGAGTGAGTAAAACATGAGTTATGAGTGAGTAAAACATGACTTATGAGTGAGCAAAACATGACTTATGAGTGAGCAAAACATGACTTATGAGTGAGTAAAACATGACTTATGAGTGAGTAGATAAAGGAGCACGTGATTCACTCAATCAAAAAATGTGTCTACTGCCTCGTATCATCTCTGATTTTGTTTGACGATGTCCACATGTGTGTTTACTGTAAACTTTCTGCAGGTTTGTCTACTGCAAACTGTCTGCAGGTGTGTTTACTGTAAACTGTCTGCAGGTTTGTCTACTGCAAACTGTCTGCAGGTTTGTCTACTGCAAACTGTCTGCAGGTGTGTTTACTATAAACTGTCTGCAGATGTGTTGACTGTAAACTGTCTGCAGGTTTGTCTACTGCAAACTGTCTGCAGGTTTGTCTACTGCAAACTGTCTGCAGGTTTGTCTACTGCAAACTGTCTGCAGGTTTGTCTACTGTAAACTGTCCACAGGTGTGTTTACTGTAAACTGTCTGCAGGTGTGTTTACTATAAACTGTCTGCAGGTGTGTTTACTATAAACTGTCTGCAGGTTTGTCTACTGCAAACTGTCTGCAGATGTGTTGACTGTAAACTTTCTGCAGGTGTGTTGACTGTAAACAGTCTGCAGGTTTGTTTACTGTAAACTTTTTACAGATGTGTTTACTATAAACTGTCTGCAGATGTGTTTACTGCAAACTGTCTGCAGGTTTGTTTACTGTAAACTTTCTGCAGGTGTGTTTACTGTAAACTTTTTACGGATGTGTTTACTATAAACTGTCTGCAGGTGTGTTTACTGTAAACTGTCCACAGGTGTGTTGACTGTAAACTGTCTGCAGGTGTGTTTACTGTAAACTTTCTGCAGGTGTGTTGACTGTAAACAGTCTGCAGGTTTGTTTACTGTAAACTTTCTGCAGGTGTGTTTACTGTAAACTTTTTACAGATGTGTTTACTATAAACTGTCTGCAGGTGTTTAATGTAAACCGTCTATAGGTGTGTTGAAACTTTCTATAGTCGTGTTTAATGCAGCGGCGTTGCTAAGTCGGGTATCACCCGGTGCGGCACTTCGTGTTGTCAGCCCCCCCCCCCCCCGAAGAAACAAAGTGTAAATATATATATATATATATATATGTATATATATATATATATATATATATATATATATATATATATATATATATATATATATATACAATTTAAATATACGCCACATACGGGTATATGCTTGTGTATATGTGTATGAGCTTTAAACACCGCAGACTTAATAGTAACGATGTTTATCTATAGTGTGCTAGTAATACAGTCTCTATAGTTAGCAGGTTTACGTTATGGTGTCACCCACCACCCTCTTGTAATAGTTGTAATTAAAGTTGTAAGTTTAATTAATCATTTGGTGTCACCCCCTAAATGGTGTCACCCGGTGCGGTCCGCACCCCCCGCCCCGCCCTCGCTACGCCTCTGGTTTAATGTAAACTGTCTATTGGTTTGTTTACTGTTAAGTGTTTTTCGTTTCAATTTTTCCAGGTGATTCTAAGTGTAAAAATGAAAAACCATTTTATTTGGGTTAGGGTTAGCGTTAGGCATCCATTAAGAATAAACTTTACTGCCAGTAAGGTTATCGTTAGTCATCCATTAATAATAAACTTTACTGCCAGTAAAGCTGGGTCGTCTGTAGCAGTTGTAATGTGCCTTTAAAGCCGATAAAGAGATTTGACAGATTAAGCCCCGCCCCCTCTATATTTAAGTCGGAGTGACTGGAGTGTAGACCGTTCGTGTCGCCCCGAATTGTCCTGGGATATTTTCTTCACCTCACCTTCTTAACGTTTGTCTGGTAAGTGATCATCACACAACCTATAGATGTATGTGTGTGTGTGTGTGTTCTAATCATTGATTTCATTCGATTTCTATTTGCTGCGCCTTGACTATCGAACTAATGCGCCGTCAGACGATTGAACTCGTTAGCTCGACTTTCAAAATAGTCATAACTGTTAGAGGTACATTGATACTTATTTGCATAATGGTAAATGTTAAAGAAAAATTTTAGTGGCAAAATGCAATATTTAGTAGTAGACTGACACATACTAGTGGCACAATGGCAAATGTTTGTGACACATATTAGTGGCACAATGGCAAATGTTTGTGACACATATTAGTGGCACAATGGCAAATGTTTGTGACACATATTAGCGGCACAATGGCAAATGTTTGTGACACATATTAGTGGCACAATGGCAAATGTTTGTGACACATATTAGTGGCACAATGGCAAATGTTTGTGACACATATTAGTGGCACAATGGCAAATGTTTGTGACACAATTGATATGGAACAGATACGACAGCCTGACGCAGTTTCACTTCTATTTTTAGTATTGTGTACATACGGTATATTTTGTAATATATACATATATATATATATATATATATATATATATATATATATATATATATATATATATATATATGAATGTTGTGATGATTGTAATTGATGACTAGCCTTCTGACTATCGCATGAAGAATGTCGCTGCAACAATCAATACTTACACCTTAAATTGAAGCTATTTATAGCAACATGGGTTATCCATGGTCTTTGAGTGGTAGCCTGGCTTTACTGTGTGATCGTTATACAAGTGTTAGTGTGCTACTGGTGTGTTATTTATTGTGTGGTAACACATTGCTTGCTGTGAGGCGATCGATTGTGCCAGTGTGTTCGATGAGTTGAGGCTAGATTTAAAGATGGCGCCCAGCCTGACAAGAATTGCCATCAAGCTTTTGTGCGGCTAGTCACCGCTACAGGTAGGAATGTCTAGAATGTTCCGACTTTTATGACAGGGTCTATCAAGTGGGCGTTCTCAGGTTTTTAGCGTGTCACGTTCTCGACCGACAAATGTACACACGTAGAGGTATGTGTACACATGACGTGATGTACACACTATAGGTAAGTGTACACATGACGTGATGTACACACGTAGAGGTATGTGTACACATGACGTACACACGTAGAGGTATGTGTACACATGACGTGATGTACACACGTAGAGGTATGTGTACACATGACGTGATGTACACACGTAGAGGTATGTGTACACATTACGTGATGTACACATGACGTGATGTACACACGTAGAGGTATGTGTACACATGACGTACACACGTAGAGGTATGTGTACACATGACGTGAAGTACACACTATAGGTATGTGTACACATGACGTGATGTACACATGACGTGATGTACACACGTTGAGGTATGTGTACACATGACGTACACACGTAGAGGTATGTGTACACATGACGTGATGTACACACTATAGGTATGTGTACACATGACGTGATGTACACACGTTGAGGTATGTGTACACATGACGTGATGTACACACGTAGAGGCATGTGTACACATGACGTGATGTACACACGTAGAGGTATGTGTACACATGACGTGATGTACACATGACGTGATGTACACACGTAGAGGTATGTGTACACATGACGTACACACGTAGAGGTATGTGTACACATGACGTGATGTACACACTATAGGTATGTGTACACATGACGTGATGTACACATGACGTGATGTACACACGTTGAGGTATGTGTACACATGACGTACACACGTAGAGGTATGTGTACACATGACGTGATGTACACACTATAGGTATGTGTACACATGACGTGATGTACACACGTAGAGGTATGTGTACACATGACGTGATGTACACATGACGTGATGTACACACGTAGAGGTATGTGTACACATGACGTACACACGTAGAGGTATGTGTACACATGACGTGATGTACACACTATAGGTATGTGTACACATGACGTGATGTACACATGACGTGATGTACACACGTTGAGGTATGTGTACACATGACGTACACACGTAGAGGTATGTGTACACATGACGTGATGTACACACGTAGAGGTATGTGTACACATGACGTGATGTACACACGTAGAGGTATGTGTACACATGACGTGATGTACACACGTAGAGGTATGTGTACACATGACGTGATGTACACATGACGTGATGTACACACGTAGAGGTATGTGTACACATGACGTACACACGTAGAGGTATGTGTACACATGACGTGATGTACACACTATAGGTATGTGTACACATGACGTGATGTACACACGTTGAGGTATGTGTACACATGACGTGTACTAATGTGTGAACGCTAACGGATCTGTAATCACACGAAAGCTGTACACATCATGAGATGCACATCATGAGATGCACATCATGAGATGCACATCATGAGATGCACATCGTGAGATGCACATCGTGAGATGCACATCATGAGATGCACATCATGAGATGCACATCGTGAGATGCACATCATGAGATGCACATCGTGAGATGCACATCATGAGATACACATCGTGAGATGCACATCATGAGATGCACATCATGAGATGCACATCATGAGATGCACATCGTGAGATGCACATCATGAGATGCACATCATGAGATGCACATCGTGAGATGCACATCATGAGATACACATCGTGAGATGCACATCATGAGATGCACATCATGAGATGCACATCGTGAGTACACATCATGAGATGCACATCGTGAGTACACATCATGAGATGCACATCGTGAGTACACATCATGAGATGCACATCATGAGATGCACATCATGAGATGCACATCATGAGATGCACATCGTGAGTACACATCATGAGATGCACATCGTGAGTACACATCATGAGATGCACATCATGAGATGCACATCGTGAGTACACATCATGAGATGCACATCGTGAGTACACATCATGAGATGCACATCGTGAGTACACATCATGAGATGCACATCATGAGATGCACATCGTGAGTACACATCATGAGATGCACATCGTGAGTACACATCATGAGATGCACATCGTGAGTACACATCACGAGTACACATCATGAGATGCACATCATGAGATGCATATCGTGCACATAAATATTTGTACATGAGTGTAAACATGATCTGAACTACGCACATTGGAATCTATAAACGTTTTACAAGTAAGATTTATTGTATGAATGGTAGCTTCCCACACAACCACACGTTACGAGATGACGTCAAACCACGCGGTAAGATATGACGTCAAAGCACACGTTACGATATGACGTCAAACCACACGGTAAGATATGACGTCAAAGCACACGGTAAGATGTGACTTATAAACTAAGGTGAATGTATTTTTTCAGGTGATAGTGACAATCTACTGGCTCGGCAAGGTGACGGCCAAACAAGGTCCACTGCTTGATTTCAGTGCCTTCTCTGCCCTCATCCACCAGAAGCACACGAATCCTGAGAGCGTCCAGTCGTCCACCACAGCAGATAGCTCCAAGCTCCAACAATGGGACTGGCCCCATGGAACACTCAATGTGTCTGAGAGTTCTTTTGATTCCTACGAAAAAGGTTCTCTTTTCTCTACTATGTCTAGCCTGTTCAATTCAGTCTCTTAGCTTATTTTAACCTAAGATCATTGTAATCGTTTTGGTAGCATATGAATAAAGTTGTGAATGTTTTTGCTGGACAGAATCTTGTGAAAGCTTAGACGAACCCGACATGCCCATGGCACGATACAGCAGTGCTAGTGCACTTAACCGCCAGTCGCTTCAGGCCTTCAACTCCAGCTACAGTGAGGAGCGGTACAACAGCACCTACAAGAGCACACCTGACTTAAGTCAAGCCGACAAGAGCACACCTGACTTAAGTCATGCCGACAAGAGCACACCTGACTTAAGTCATGCCGGCAGCTCACACAGGAGGTACTCGTCCACTGATAGCTTGGATGACTCCCACACCTCAGGGGCTCACTCACGTCAGAGCTCTGACAGTCAAGAAGTCGGCTACCCCACTCGCAGGTGAGCAGGTTTTACAGGCAGAAAGTGGGCTGTACTTACCTGTGGTCCCACCTGAACTTACCCGTGGTCCCACCTGAACTTACCTGTGGTCTCACCTCTACTTACCATGTCCCACCTGTATTTACCTGTGGCTCTCCTGTATATACGGTGTCCCACCTGTACTTACCTTTGGTCCCATCTGTATTTACCTGTGGCCCACCTGTATTTACCTGTGGCCCTCCTGTATTTACCTGTGGCCCACCTGTATTTACCTGTGGTCCCACCTGTATTTACCTGTGGTCCCACCTGTATTTACCTGTGGTCCCACCTGTACTTACCTGTGGTCCACCTGTATTTACCTGTGGTCTCACCTGTACTTACCTGTGGTTCCACCTGTATTTACCAGTGGTCCCACCTGTACTTACCTGTGGTCCCACCTGTACTTACCTTTGGTCCCACCTGTATTTACATGTGGCCCACCTGTATTTACCTGTGGTCCCACCTGTACTTACCTGTGGCCCACCTGTATTTACCTGTGGTCCCACCTGTATTGACCTGTGGCCCACCTGTATTTACCTGTTGTCCCACCTGTACTTGCCTGTGGCCCACCTGTATTTACCTGTGGTCCCACCTGTATTTACCTGTGGCCCTCCTGTATTTACCGTGTCCCACCTGTGCTTACCGGTGGTCCCACCTGTATTTACCTGTGGCCCACCTGTATTTACCTGTGGCCCTCCTGTATTTACCTGTGGTCCCCCCTGTACTTACCTGTGATCCCACCTGTATTTACCTGTGGTCCCATCTGTATTTACCTGTGGCCCTCCTGTATTTACCTGTGGTCCCCCCTGTACTTACCTGTGATCCCACCTGTATTTACCTGTGGCCCTCCTGTATTTACCTGTGGTCCCACTTGTATTTACCTGTGGTCCCACCTGTATTTTTGTTTGGCCCACCTGTATTTACCTGTGGCCCACCTGTATTTACCTGTGGTCTCACCTGTATTTACCTGTGGTCCCACCTGTATTTACCTGTGGTCCCTCCTGTATTTACCTGTGGTCCCACGTGTACTTACATGTGGTCCCACCTGTACTTACCTGTGATCCCACCTGTACTTACCTATAGCCCTCCTGTATTTACCTGTGGTCCCCCCTGTATTTACCTGTGGCCCACCTGTATTTACCTGTGGCCCTCCTGTATTTACCTGTGGCCCACCTGTATTTACCTGTGGTCCGACCTGTATTTACCTGTGGTCCCACCTGTATTTACCTGTGGTCCCACCTGTACTTACCTGTGGCCCACTTGTATTTACCTGTGGTATCACCTGTACTTACCTGAGGTTCCACCTGTATTTACCAGTGGTCCCACCTGTACTTACCTGTGGTCCCACTTGTACTTACCTGTGGTCCCACCTGTACCTACCTGTGATCCCACCTGTATTTACCTGTGGCCCTCCTGTATTTACCTGTGGTCCCACTTGTATTTACCTGTAGTCCCACCTGTATTTTTCTTTGGCCCACCTGTATTTACCTGTGGCCCACCTGTATTTACCTGTGGTCTCACCTGTATTTACCTGTGGTCCCACCTGTATTTACCTGTGGTCCCTCCTGTATTTACCTGTGGTCCCACGTGTACTTACATGTGGTCCCACCTGTACTTACCTGTGATCCCACCTGTACTTACCTATAGCCCTCCTGTATTTACCTGTGGTCCCCCCTGTATTTACCTGTGGCCCACCTGTATTTACCTGTGGCCCTCCTGTATTTACCTGTGGCTCACCTGTATTTACCTGTGGTCCCACCTGTATTTACCTGTGGTCCCACCTGTATTTACCTGTGGTCCCACCTGTACTTACCTGTGGCCCACTTGTATTTACCTGTGGTCTCACCTGTACTTACCTGAGGTTCCACCTGTATTTACCAGTGGTCCCACCTGTACTTACCTGTGGTCCCACTTGTACTTACCTGTGGTCCCACCTGTACCTACCTGTGATCCCACCTGTACTTACCTATAGCCCTCCTGTATTTATCTGTGGTCCCATCTGTATTTACCTGTGGCCCTCCTGTATATACGGTGTCCCACCTGTACTTACCTTTGGTCCCACCTGTATTTACCTTGGCCCACCTGTATTTACCTGTGGTCCCACCTGTACTTACCTTTGGTCCCACCTGTACTTACCTGTGGCCCTCCTGTATTTACCTGTGGCCCTCCTGTATTTACCTGTGGTCCCACCTGTACTTACCTGTGGTCCCACCGGTATTTACCTGTGGTCCCACCTGTATTTACATGTGGTCCCACATGTATTTACCTGTGGTCCCACCTGTACTTACCTGTGGTCCCACCTGTATTTACCTGTGGTCCCACCTGTACTTACCTGTGGTCCCACCTGTACTTACCTGTGGTCCCACCTGTACTTACCTGTGGCCCTCCTGTATTTACCTGTGGTCCCACCTGTACTTACCTGTGGTCCCACCTGTACTTACCTGTGATCCCACCTGTATTTACCTGTGATCCCACCTGTATTTACCTGTGGCCCTCCTGTATTTACCTGTGGTCCCACCTGTATTTACCTGTGGTCCCACCTGTACTTACCCGTGGCCCACCTGTATTTACCTGTGGCCCACCTGTATTTACATGTGGTCTCACCTGTATTTACCTGTGGTCCCATTTGTACTTACCTGTGGTCCCACCTGTACTTACCTGTGATCCCACCTGTACTTACCTATAGCCCTCCTGTATTTATCTGTGGTCCCACCTGTATTTACCTGTGGCCCTCCTGTATATACAGTGTCCCACCTGTACTTACCTTTGGTCCTACCTGTATTTACCTGTGGCCCACCTGTATTTACCTGTGGCCCTCCTGTATTCACCTGTGGCCCACCTGTATTTACCTGTGGTCCCACCTGTATTTACCTGTGGTCCCACCTGTATTTACCTGTGGTCCCACCTGTACTTACCTGTGGCCCACCTGTATTTACCTGTGGTCCCACCTGTACTTACGTGTGGCCCACCTGTATTTACCCTTTGTCCCACCTATACTTGCCTGTGGCCCACCTGTATTTACCTGTGGTCCCACCTGTATTTACCTGTGGCCCTCCTGTATTTACCATGTCCCACCTGTACTTACCTGTGGTCCCACCTGTATTTACCTGTGGCCCACCTGTACTTACCTTCGGTACCACCTGTATTTACCTGTGGTCCCACCTGTATTTACCTGTGGTCACACTTGTATTTACCTGTGGTCCCACCTGTATTTACCTGTGGTCCCACCTGTATTTACCTGTGGTCCCACCTGTACTTACCTGTGGCCCACTTGTATTTACCTGTGGTCTCAACTGTACTTACCTGAGGTTCCATCTGTATTTACCAGTGGTCCCACCTGTACTTACCTGTGGTCCCACTTGTGCTTACCTGTGGTCCCACCTGTACCTACCTGTGATCCCACCTGTACTTACCTATAGCCCTCCTGTATTTATCTGTGGTCCCATCTGTATTTACCTGTGGCCCTCCTGTATATACGGTGTCCCACCTGTACTTACCTTTGGTCCCACCTGTATTTACCTTGGCCCACCTGTATTTACCTGTGGTCCCACCTGTACTTACCTTTGGTCCCACCTGTACTTACCTGTGGCCCTCCTGTATTTACCTGTGGCCCTCCTGTATTTACCTGTGGTCCCACCTGTACTTACCTGTGGTCCCACCTGTATTTACCTGTGGTCCCACCTGTACTTACCTGTGGTCCCACCTGTATTTACCTGTGGTCCCACCTGTACTTACCTGTGGTCCCACCTGTACTTACCTGTGGTCCCACCTGTACTTACCTGTGGCCCTCCTGTATTTACCTGTGGTCCCACCTGTATTTACCTGTGGTCCCACCTGTACTTACCTGTGATCCCACCTGTATTTACCTGTGATCCCACCTGTATTTACCTGTCGCCCTCCTGTATTTACCTGTGGTCCCACCTGTATTTACCTGTGGTCCCACCTGTACTTACCTGTGGCCCACCTGTATTTACATGTGGTCTCACCTGTATTTACCTGTGGTCCCATTTGTACTTACCTGTGGTCCCACCTGTACTTACCTGTGATCCCACCTGTACTTACCTATAGCCCTCCTGTATTTATCTGTGGTCCCACCTGTATTTACCTGTGGCCCTCCTGTATATACAGTGTCCCACCTGTACTTACCTTTGGTCCTACCTGTATTTACCTGTGGCCCACCTGTATTTACCTGTGGCCCTCCTGTATTTACCTGTGGCCCACCTGTATTTACCTGTGGTCCCACCTGTATTTACCTGTGGTCCCACCTGTATTTACCTGTGGTCCCACCTGTACTTACCTGTGGCCCACCTGTATTTACCTGTGGTCCCACCTGTACTTACGTGTGGCCCACCTGTATTTACCCTTTGTCCCACCTATACTTGCCTGTGGCCCACCTGTATTTACCTGTGGTCCCACCTGTATTTACCTGTGGCCCTCCTGTATTTACCATGTCCCACCTGTACTTACCTGTGGTCCCACCTGTATTTACCTGTGGCCCACCTGTACTTACCTTCGGTACCACCTGTATTTACCTGTGGTCCCACCTGTATTTACCTGTGGTCACACTTGTATTTACCTGTGGTCCCACCTGTACTTACCTTTGGTCCCTCCTGTATTTACCTGTGGCCCTCCTGTATTTACCTGTGGTCCCCCCTGTACTTACTTGTGATCCCACCTGTATTTACCTGTGGTCCCATCTCTATTTACCTGTGGCCCTCCTGTATTTACCTATGGCCCTCCTGTATTTACCTGTGGTCCCACCTGTATTTACCTGTGCCCTCTGGCTGCCTTTAGGAAGAGTTCCCAGACAAGCCGTAAGCCTTCAGCCAGTACAGACCCCTTACAGTTTGTCAAGCTGCGTGGTGCCAAAGACTTGGCCCACACTGCAGAAGTGCAGATGAGGATCGCAGCAGAGAGCAAGCAAGGTGCAGCGTTGACCCGGGCCAGCGACGAAGATGCTGATTGGCAATCTGTTTGTATTTTACTACTCTCTTATTTTATTGGCAATCTGTTTGTATTTTACTACTCTCTTATTTTATTGGCAATCTGTTTGTATTTTACTACTCTCTTATTTTATTGGCAATCTGTATTTTACTACTCTCTTATTTTATTGGCAATCTGTTTGTATTTTACTACTCTCTTATTTTATTGGCAATCTGTTTGTATTTTACTACTCTCTTATTTTATTGGCAATCTGTTTGTATTTTACTACTCTCTTATTTTATTGGCAATCTGTTTGTATTTTACTACTCTCTTATTTTATTGGCAATCTGTTTGTATTTTACTACTCTCTTATTTTATTGGCAATCTGTTTGTATTTTACTACTCTCTTATTTTATTGGCAATCTGTTTGTATTTTACTACTCTCTTATTTTATTGGCAAACTGTATTTTACTACTCTCTTATTTTATTGGCAGTTTGGAAGTCATTTCAATAGCTGTTATTTGTACAAATTATATGTGTACGTCAATTCAATGGTGGTAATACATCATATCAGCCATTGAAAATAAAATATGTTCAAGATATATATGTTACCCTTGTCTTAAGTCATATTGACCTAGAGAAATAGATATGTTACCATCCTTTAGATATTAAATCACTTTTGTCAAGTAGGATATTCCATAGATTCCTTTTGTCATTTGCAATGAATGTACCATTAATTATGCACAGAACTTGAGCACATGGAAAAACCGCAGAAAGAGCCAGTCAGAGAAAAGCTATCTCCTTCAACAAGAGCAGGAAGAAAGTTATGTTGCTCCTAAAACATACACACAGATGAAGGAGGACAGGTAGGTGGTTTTTCTTGGGTGGCTGGTGGTTTTTTGGTTAGTGGTTTAAATTGAGGGGTTTTTATGGGATGGCTGTTGGTTTTTATTAATACAATACAACCTAGCACTTGAGGACATGTGATAATTTAGCACTTGAGGACATGTGATAATTTAGCACTTGAGGACATGTGATAATTTAGCACTTGAGGACATGTGATAATTTAGCACTTGAGAACATGTGATAATTTAGCACTTGAGGACATTTGATAATTTAGCACTTGAGGACATGTGACAATTTAGCACTTGAGAACATGTGATAATTTAGCACTTGAGGACATGTGATAATTTAGCACTTGAGAACATGTGATAATTTAGCACTTGAGGACATGTGACAATTTAGCACTTGAGAACATGTGATAATTTAGCACTTGAGGACATGTGATAATTTAGCACTTGAGAACATGTGATAATTTAGCACTTGAGGACATGTGACAATTTAGCACTTGAGAACATGTGATAATTTAGCACTTGAGGACATGTGATAATTTAGCACTTGAGGACATGTGATAATTTAGCACTTGAGGACATGTGATAATTTAGCACTTGAGGACATGTGATAATTTAGCACTTGAGAACATGTGATAATTTAGCACTTGAGGACATTTGATAATTTAGCACTTGAGGACATGTGACAATTTAGCACTTGAGAACATGTGATAATTTAGCACTTGAGGACATGTGATAATTTAGCACTTGAGAACATGTGATAATTTAGCACTTGAGGACATGTGACAATTTAGCACTTGAGAACATGTGATAATTTAGCACTTGAGGACATGTGATAATTTAGCACTTGAGAACATGTGATAATTTAGCACTTGAGGACATGTGACAATTTAGCACTTGAGAACATGTGATAATTTAGCACTTGAGGACATGTGATAATTTAGCACTTGAGAACATGTGATAATTTAGCACTTGAGGATATGTGACAATTTAGCACTTGAGAACATGTGATAATTTAGCACTTGAGGACATGTGATATTTTAGCACTGGAGGACATGTGATAATTTAGCACTTGAGAACATGTGATAATTTAGCACTTGAGGACATGTGATAATTTAGCACTTGAGGACATGAGACATTTGATTGATTGCAGAGAGAAAAGAAAAAGTTTTTACCCCACTGATGAAGGAGAAGATGATGCCTTCACAAGCGAAGCTGTTCCCAGTCTAACTAGTGCTGTCACCAAGGTTAGCTTTGGTAAACTAGCTGACATGGGGAGGTAAACTAGCTCACAAGGGGAGGTAAACTAGATGCAGTGGCGGAACTAGAAAAAAGGGCCACCCCGCAAAAAAAATTATTTGGCCCCCATATATATATATATATATATATATATATATATATATATATATATATATATATATATATACATATATACATATATACATATATACATATATACATATATACATATATACATATATACATATATATATATATATATATATATATATATATATATATATATATATATATATATATATATAAATTGTACATATGCAAAATATGAACATAGGATACTCATTTCTGGCCTGATCAGGTTTTGAAAAATGTCTTTTGTTGTTTTTTCAATTAAAAACAAATTACAACAGCATCTCATGTGTGTGAGTGCATTAGTCTGTTTTGAAAATGTGTTTTATAATGTCGGCCAAAAGAATTTGAAATACCAAAGCTTTGTATATGTAATTGTTTCACGTGTTATGTTTATTTTTATGTCTTTTTATATTTATATTATTAATTTTAAATACATTCCCTTTTTACACTATGTCATTCTTTAGTATGTATTTTTAAAAAAATAATTAAGAGAAGTAATTCCTTTTTAATTGTTAATCTATTAAAATGAGATTATGAGCACCCCTATTTGACTATTTAAAAAAGGGAAATAAGTCATGGAAGTGGTTGAAACGTTTGCCTATCTTTCTCAATAATTTAAAAACAAAGGGAAAAAGAATAATTTTACAAGAGCGTGGGATGGTGTCTATAGAATAAAGATAATCCAACCGCAGCTACAGTATTCTTTTAACAAAACAACTATCAAGTCAAAAATGAAAGAAAATTACGTCCCTGACTAGATGACATAAAGAGGTAAACTAGCTCACAAGGGGAGGTAAACTAGATGACATAGGGAGGTAAACTAGATGACATGGGGAGGTAAACTAGATGACATGGGGAGGTAAACTAGATGACACGGGTAGGTAAACTAGATGACATGGGGAGGTAAACTAGATGACACGGGGAGGTAAACTAGATGACAAGGGGAGGTAAACTAGCTGACATGGGGAGGTAAACTAGCTGACATGTTTATAAATATATATTGATAGATACAGAGGGAGAGAGTTCACCTTAATATTCTAGAATCATAAAATGATAGCTGTTCCAGTTAGGTTTAAATAGAGCTTTTGTAAACAGTGGGGTTATGTTGCTTTCTAGTTCAAATTTTAATTTGATGTCATTAAACATTTTGAAAGCAACATGACTTAACTGTTGACTTTTCTTTATTGTTGATAAAAACTAACCCTTACCCTAATAATTGTAACTATATGAGAACTTATAGTTTCCATACCTTGGAAAGGGGTGGGGTGGTGGCTTCATATCCGTGTAACTGCCCTGCCTCTACCACTAATTGATTGATTGGTCCTTGTACAGGCAAGCCCAGCCTATAGTGTAGGGGATGGAGTGGCGGACTGGGCCAAAGAGGATGGAGACAAGAGCAGTTCCAAAACAGATGATCAAAACAATAACAGTGCCTTGACCCTGCCCTCCTCTAGGTCAAGGCTGAGCCAGAAGCTGCAAGCATTTGATGATGATGACAATGATACAAGTTTTAGCAAAGTCAGCACTTCCTCATTAAACAAGTATCAGAGATTTCCTGAGAAGCTGGGCAAAAGTTCTGCAGATAAAAGCAAGTCACGCAGTCAACCCTTGGAGGCTCAGGCAGCTTCAGTCATACGAGAAAATTATGCTAGCAGAGAGAGTAGCTCGAGTACAAGAAACAAGTTCCAAGATTCCTGGAATAAAAGAGATTCTGAGACCCACATTACAACAACTGGCAATGTGGGCTCCAGGACCCAGAGTAAAATTGGCAGCATCATGAAAACTTTGACGGAATCAGAAAATAAGACAGCCCAGCCCAAGCAGGGTTACAATGAGAAAATTGATTTTAGTGACAGAAGGAGCGCATTCCTTAGAGAGACACAGGAGCCATACAGTGAGCCATACAGTGAGCCATACAGTGAGCCAGACAGTGAGCCAGGCAGTGAGCCATACAGTGAGCCAGACAGAAAGGATCCAAACTTGGGCTTACAGAGACAGGAGCCTCATAGACATGAGCCAATCTATGATTTACAGATACAGGAGCCTCATAGACATGAGTCAAGCGATGAGGAAGAGGGCAATGAAAGCTATGGAAGTGACCAAAGAGAGAAACATGACCATCAGATGCCAGATTTAGCTGCAGCCATTTTGACATCAAATCTCTCAACAAACAGCAATAGTCAGCCCACACACAGCAATAGTCAGCCCACACACAGCAACAGTCAGCCCACACACAGCAACAGTCAGCCCACACACAGCAACAGTCACAAACTTAATGTGAGTACACTGTTGAAAGCTTGTTATGAATTACATAACAGTTTTTACTTTTTATTTTGTCTACTCGGTTTTTTATTATTTTTTAAAGAAGTCGACACCACATTTCACTATCATCTACAATATGTAAGAAGCAGTTATCTGCCCCTTCTTAGTCTATTTTTGACTCAAGAAAAGTTCAAGGTCGTCTTCTAGCTGATGGGATTTAATCTGTTCATCTTTTAGTTTGTAATTTTCTAATCGTTAAACACATTTTAATGACTAATCTAATGTCTAATTTGATTAAAAACTAAATATTCTTGTATTACCATCAGAGAGTAATGTAATTGCAGTTAACAAAATTGCCTCATTAGCAGTAGATTAAAATTAGTTTCAAAGATTTTCTGCAAACCTACAAACAAGCTACAAACAAAGATCTTGTGGACAAAGTAAACACTTTAAATGAAGTCATAATTGTACTGAAGTCATAATAATTGACTGAAGTCATATCTGCCTTGATTTAAATTTTGAAAGTATTAAAATTTGATTAAAGTCAAAAAATATGAGAGAAGTCAAGCACTGAAATTGTCTTCTTCAACAGAAAGCTATTGAGAAAACCATTGTGATAAGTCAGCATGCAAACAATGAAAGAGGATTTGGATTTTTCCTGACTGGTGGAGCTGACTTAGGGTTACCTATCACAGTCAGTAAAGTCACATTAGGTGAGTTACCTACACAATCATTCAAGTCACATTAGGTGAGTTACCTACACAATCATTCAAGTCACATTAGTTGAGTTACCTACACAGTCATTCAAGTCACATTAGGTGAGTTACCTACACAATCATTCAAGTCACATTAGGTGAGTTACCTACACAATCATTCAAGTCACATTAGTTGAGTTACCTACACAGTCATTCAAGTCACATTAGGTGAGTTACCTACACAGTCATTCAAGTCACATTAGGTGAGTTACCTACACAGTCAGTAAAGTCACATTAGGTGAGTTACCTACACAATCATTCAAGTCACATTAGGTGAGTTACCTACACAGTCATTCAAGTCACATTAGGTGAGTTACCTACACAGTCATTCAAGTCACATTAGGTGAGTTACCTACACAGTCATTCAAGTCACATTAGGTGAGTTACCTACACAGTCATTCAAGTCACATTAGGTGAGTTACCTACACAGTCATTCAAGTCACATTAGGTGAGTTACCTACACAGTCATTCAAGTCACATTAGGTGAGTTACCTACACAGTCATTCAAGTCACATTAGGTGAGTTACCTACACAGTCATTCAAGTCACATTAGGTGAGTTACCTACACAGTCATTCAAGTCACATTAGGCACCTATCACAATCATTCAAGTCACATTAGGCACCTATCACAATCATTCAAGTCACATTAGGCACCTATCACAGTCATTCAAGTCACATTAGGTGAGTTACCTACACAGTCATTCAAGTCACATTAGGCACCTATCACAATCATTCAAGTCACATTAGGTGAGTTACCTACACAGTCATTCAAGTCACATTAGGCACCTATCACAATCATTCAAGTCACATTAGGCACCCATCACAGTCAGCCAAGTCACATTAGGCACCTATCACAGTCATTCAAGTCACATTAGGCACCTATCACAGTCAGTAAAGTCACATTAGGCACCTATCACAGTCATTCAAGTCATATTAGGCACCTACACAATCATTCAAGTCACATTAGGCACCTATCACAGTCAGTAAAGTCACATTAGGTGAGTTACCTACACAATCATTCAAGTCACATTAGGCACCTATCACAGTCAGCCAAGTTAACTATTGAGTCATGCCTCATCTGTTTTTTTATTCAGGCAGTGGAGCTGACTTAAGCGAGTTGAGGCTGAAAGATGTCATACTGTCAGTCAATAATGTAGATGTCACATGTATGTCAGCGACACAAGTTGGTGACATTGTGGCTAAAGCTGTCACACTGGGACACATTCAACTCAAGATACGACGAGAACAAAATTTTGGTCAGAATTTTTTTCCTCAGAATTTCTTTTTTTCCTCATAATTCCCCCCCCCCCCCCTTCCCCTCTCCTGCATATTTTTTTTCCCGCAGAATTTTATATTTTCCTTCACAATTAATTAACGCAGGTAATTAACGCAGGTAGATAATTGTTCTCTTTCTAAACAGAAGAAGAAGAGGAGGATGATGAGTTCTCTAGTGAAGATGAAAGTCTGGAATCTCATAGCCCAACTTTTGCTTCGACCAGTAGAGCACAGGTAGTCCCTTTAGTTTTCTTAATGATGTCAGTCATGGTAGTGATGATGTCAGATGATGTCAGACATTTTAGTGATGATGTCAGACATGGCAGTGATGATGTCAGATGATGTCAGACATTTTAGTGATGATGTCAGATGATGTCAGACATGGTAGTGATGATGTCAGATGATGTCAGACATGGCAGTGATGATGTCAGATGATGTCAGTTATGGTAGTGATGATGTCAGATGATGTCAGACATGGCAGTGATGATGTCAGATGATGTCAGACATTTTAGTGATGATGTCAGATGATGTCAGACATGATGTCAGATATAGGCCTATAATGCATTAAAATTATTTATGCAATTAGCACTATAAACTAAAATAAAAATAGAGACAGCAGCTGTACTGGCTTCTAAAGATGTAACCTTTTAGCTAGCTGCAGTCAACTCAATTCTGTCCCACATCATTCTCATGCTCCTGTAAATGTTTTCCAGGCTCCCCCAGTTCCTCCCCCTATGTTGAGCCCGATGGAACCTCAGACCAGACTAAGTGTAACAGTCGACAGAAGCCTGGATTCTATTGGTCAGTTCATATCTAAAATCACAAATTTCAAAATTGGAAACGAAAACAGCCTATATACAAATAATTCTCATTTCAATACAAATATCTTTTTCTTTTTCTTCGTTCTTAATTTTAATGTTGGAAGGGATCCCCTCCAACATAATTAAGTACATGTGTCAACTGGTTATGCGCCATTAAGGCCATTGACTACGATTTCAGCCTGCTTTTCTTTTTGGATTTGCTTCCACGGCTAAGAACAAACTACAAGGCAGCAGTTGTTTGATTTTGGAGTTGTCTCTCCTAGAAGAGTGGCTTCCATAGCCTTTGTCCTACCAAGAACAAACTACAAGGCAGCAGTTGTTTGATTTTGGAGTTGTCTCTCCTAGAAGAGTGGCTTCCATAGCCTTTGTCCAACCAAGAACAAACTACAAGGCAGCAGTTGTTTGATTTTGGAGTTATCTCTCCTAGAAGAGTGGCTGTCCCCAGCTAACGAGCCTCATCTGCCCGAGGGTTAGAACTCGAGACATGTCGGTTTAGCAACCATGAGCTTTACCGACTAAACTTCGATATTTCTATAGCCCAGCAGTTTAGTCAAAAACTTCGATGTTTCTATAGCCCAATTCACTATCCTTAATTTTGTACACAAGTTTAGTGGACTTCTCTCCCACTTTATTTGTCATGTAATCATTACATGCTATTTTTATTCAAAGATGGAACAATGTCATCATCGTCATCTAAGCCTTCTCCCTCCTCTGCCCCAATGGCTGATGATGACAGTGATGGCTCAGGGCCCCCAGCTATCTTGCGCAAATGGCAGCGACAGCGTCACAAAGAAGAGTACACATTTGACACGTACGACTCCAACCCTGAAACATTTAAAAGGATCAGCCTCAATGCCTCGCTCACACACCTTGAACTTGACCTTCAGGCTAGAGATGAAGGTCAGGGTCACTTGTGCTAATGTTACTTCTGCAGCTTAGTGTGTGTTGTGTTGGGTGTTGGTGAGACATTTTGTGTGGTTGTGTTGTGTGGGGGTGAGACATGTGTGGCTGTGTTGTGTGGGGTGAGACGTGTGTGGCCAAGGGTTGTGTGGGGTGAGACATGTGTGGCTGTGTTGTGTGGGGGTGAGACATGTGTGGCTGTGTTGTGTGGGGTGAGACGTGTGTGGCCAAGGGTTGTGTGGGGGTGAGACATGTGTGGTTAAGGGTTGTGTGGGGGTGAGACATGTGTGGCTATGTTGTGTGGGGGTGAGACATGTGTGGCTGTGTTGTGTGGGGGGTGAGATGTGTGGGGTAAAGGGTTGTGTGGGGTGAGACATGTGTGGTTAAGGGTTGTGTGGGGGTGAGACATGTGTGGGGGTGAGACGTGTGTGGATAAGGGTTGTGTGGGGGTGAGACGTGTGTGGCTAAGGGTTGTGTGGGGGTGAGACATGTGTGGCTAAGGGTTGTGTGGGGGTGAGATGTGTGGGGTAAAGGGTTGTGTGGGGGTGAGATGTGTGGGGTAAAGGGTTGTGTGGGGGTGAGATGTGTGGGGTAAAGGGTTGTGTGAGGGTAAGTCATGTGGGGCTAAGGGTTGTGTGGGGGTGAGACATGTGTGGCTAAGGGTTGTGTGGGAGTGAGACATGTGTGGCTAAGGGTTGTGTGGGGGTGAGACATGTATGGCTAAGGGCTGTGTGGGGGTGAGACGTGTGTGGCAAAGGGTTGTGTGGGGGTGGGACATGTGTGGCTAAGGGTTGTGTGGGAGTGAGACATGTGTGGCTAAGGGTTGTGTGGGGGTGAGATGTGTGGGGTAAAGGGTTGTGTGGGGGTGAGATGTGTGGGGTAAAGGGTTGTGTGGGGGTGAGATGTGTGGGGTAAAGGGTTGTGTGGGGGTGAGATGTGTGGGGTAAAGGGTTGTGTGGGGGTGAGATGTGTGGGGTAAAGGGTTGTGTGGGTTGAGACCTGTGTGGCTAAGGGTTGTGCATTTTTCCACAGAGTTTGCAAACAAACACGTCCAGGGCTACAGCGCTAATATAGAAGAGAACGCTAAGGTAAGGTTACATTCTAGAACAGAACGCTAAGGTGAGGTTACATTCTAGAACAGAACGCTAAGGTAAGGTTACATTCTAGAAGAGAATGCTAAGTTAAGGTTAGATTCATAGAAGAGAACGCTAAGGTAAGGTTACATTCATAGAAGAGAACGCTAAGGTAAGGTTACATTCATAGAAGAGAACGCTAAGGTAAGGTTACATTCATAGAAGAGAACGCTAAGGTAATGTTACATTCTAGAAGAGAACGCTAAGGTAAGGTTACATTCTAGAAGAGAATGCTTAGGTAAGGTTACATTCTAGAAAAGAACGCTAAGGTAAGGTTACATTCTAGAACAGAACGCTAAGGTAATGTTACATTCTAGAAGAGAACGCTAAGGTAAGGTTACATTCTAGAAGAGAACGCTAAGGTAAGGTTAGATTCATAGAAGAGAACGCTAAGGTAAGGTTACATTCATAGAAGAGAACGCTAAGGTAAGGTTACATTCATAGAAGAGAACGCTAAGGTAAGGTTACATTCATAGAAGAGAACGCTAAGGTAAGGTTACATTCATAATTAAGAACTGTTTTTCCCACGTTTTCTTTAACTTGCTTTCGCGTCTGTTTTTCCAATCAAATCTTGCGATCGAAATTTCGGGCACTTCCCAGTTAGCTAGCGCGCTGAAATTTTCAGGGAAGCTTTGTTTCCGATGACAATACAATATTCAATTATTATTATTACTAAATTGATCCATGGAAAAATTTTATTGATCATTTTAGACCCCTATATATTTGTACAAAAAAGGGACATAACCTAGTAATTGTAATTTGATGAAAACAAGGTTCGGTACTTTCCCTCTTGTGGCTTACTGAAGGAGCGAGCACGCGATTGGCTGAGTAGTGGTCACGCGGTGTTTGTGTACAAACCTATGCAAATCTGACTGATCAGTAAATAGAATGTTGATGGCAACACAGAAGAAACGTCGATTGGAAAAGGCACGTGTTTTTTACGAGTTGTATTCGTTTACCCAAACAAAAAAAGTAAATGCGAGAAGATAAAATCGATAGCAAGATTTGAATGCAAACAAACAGACAAAGAATAAAAAGTAGAAAATAATTATCATTAAAAAAGTTTTTAAAAACCAACGTTTTCTGATTGAACTAAAAAGTAGAAAATAAATGCTATACATCACAATAATGCAAGCGATCACTCTACTATAATCGATGAAAAACGTGGGGCGCCGTGATTTTCTTACAGTTTCTAATACTGTTGACTCTACAAGCTCCCTAATAAAAGTCAATAGTATTATCTAGCCTAATCAATAGTAATATAACTTTTACAACTTATATTAACAAAGACCGATAAAAAACTTTTACTTCGGCGCCTTACGTTTTTCATCGCTTATAGTAGAGTGATCGCTTGCATTATTGTGATGTATAGCATTTATTTGCTACTTTTTAGTTCAATCAGAAAACGTTGTTTTTTTTTTTAACTTTTTTATGATAATTATTACTGTTTGTTTTGGAATCTATTTTGATGAAATAAATTAGGAAATAAGTGAATAAATGTTGATCAATTTTGCTTTTAAGTCTGTGGCAGAGTCCAGTGATGTACCTAATCAGACAATTCTAACAATGGATGAAATCTACAGCAGACAAGAAGAGGTTGAAACGATTTACATTCTAAAATCTTCTTAACCATTTATAAAAAGAATAAAGAAAATATCTGAAGGCATTTTCAATATATTCTAAAATCTTCTAAACCATTTATACCAAGAATAAAGATCAGAGTTTCTTCCAGGCTGCTCTTCAGGGAAGGCAACGCCCCCCGAAAAAAATTCTACCGCCCCCCCCCCCCCCCCGAACGAAATGAAATTTATACAATTTATATAGAAAATATATACTTTTAACAGTGTCCGCCCCGCGAAAATTTCAAGTGCCCACCCGGAGAAAAAAGTCTGGAAGAAACACTGATAAAGTATTATCTGAAGAAATTTTCAATATAATCTAAAATTGAATCCATTTCCACCAAGTCTTACAGCCACAAGATATTTCTTTTTGTTTTCTGACCAGAATGCCAGCCAGTGGTCAGCTGATAATGCCCGGCTCCTGGAGGAGAGGAGAGCTGAGAGAAGAGCCAGGATCCAGCAGTCAGCCGCAGACATGGTGGCGGAGAAGACATCCAAAGCTTTGACACCATCAAATACTGACACCAAATACACACCATCAAATACTGACACCAAATACACACCATCAACTACTGACACCAAATACACACCATCAAATACTGACACCAAATACACACCATCAACTACTGACACCAAATACACACCATCAAATACTGACACCAAATACACACCATCAAATACTGACACCAAATACACACCATCAAATTCTGACAACAAATACACACCATCAAATACTGACAACAAATACACACCATCAAATACTGACACCAAATACACACCATCAAATACTGACACCAAATACACACCATCAAATACTGACACCAAATACACACCATCAAATACTGACACCAAATACACACCATCAAATACTGACACCAAATACACACCATCAAATACTGACACCAAATACACACCATCAAATACTGACACCAAATACACACCATCAAATACTGACACCAAATACACACCATCAAATACTGACACCAAATACACACCATCAAATACTGACACCAAATACACACCATCACAACGTCCAGGCCCCCACACATCAACAGGCCCCCACACTCAAGGCCCTAGGCCATTTGTGAGGTCACGTGACCAGCCACCAGAGGGCCAGCCTGTCAACTACCTGGGAGAGACAGGAAATAATGCAGCACCTCTCAAGGATTTTGCACCTGTTCAATTTCAGCGGACAGGTGAGTACATCTGCACCCTAATGACCCCCAGCATATGACACGTCAGTACATTTTCATCCAAAAGATTATTTTGTGGCCTGGTCTCCAACAACCCCTCCCCCCCCCTCTCCCCCCCCTCACCCCCCCCCCCCCCCCCCCCGCACAGTAAAAATATGATCTGTCTTGATGTTTGATTGAAGTATGTAGAAGAGGGGAGATAATTTTGAAATGACTTCCAGAGCCAAGTACAGAGGCCCTCCTTCAGGCTGAGAGAGAACGTATTCGAGAGGAGGAGTTGAAAAAATTGGAGGAGGAACGCAAGAGGCTGGAGAAAGAACAAAGAGAAAGAGAGGAAGCTAAGCTGAGAGAATTGAGAGAGAGAGAAGAACAGGTCAAATTGGAAAAGGTAAGTAGCCTGGCAAGTTTTAGTGTACGTTTTGTGTAGGTTTAGTGTAGGTTTTGTGTAGGTTTAGCATAGGTTTTTATTTAGGTTTTGTGTAGGTTTAGTGTAGGTTTTGTCTTAACCTCTTCATGTCTGCCATTTGATGTAGCCTGGCAAGTTTTAGTGTAGGTTTTGTATTAACCTCTTAAAGTTTTAGTGTAGGTTTAATGTAGGTTTTGTCTTATCCTCATCAAGTCTGCCATTTGATGTAGGAACTAATAAGTGTGACCTACACTGGGTACATAAAGTAGTTGGTGTTTGTTCTAAGAGACAGCATTCAAATAACATGAAGTTAATCTTGTAACAGGAGAAGCTAGAGAGAGAGAGAGCAATATTCCTTAGAGAACAAGCAGAGTTCAAGAGACTTCAGCAGCAGCTACATCAACCCGTGCCACATCCTCGGCCAGATGGCAGAGATCACACACCCAATGGAAGAGTTGAGCATCAACAGCAAGAGGCAAAGGTTCTATCAAAGGCTGCACCACAGACAGACTCTAGTGCTAACAGAAGAAGTCAACATTTCTCTCGGGATGAAATGTTAGCAATGAACAGAACAGCCACTCCATTACACACTTTGCCTACAGAGTACAATGGTGGCAGCCCAGTGGAGAGGCGCAGCCCAGTGGAGAGGCGCAGCCCAGTCATCAGAGAGGCTCCATCGCGGCTGGAGATCCATTCCCTTAACTCTGTGCCCAAAGCCAAGTTGCGAGACTCTGCACAATGGTTCAGCAGTGCCAACCTATCAAGTGGCACCCACAATATTTCTGGCAGTTCTCACAACTTGAGTAGTTCTCAGCACTTGTCCACTAGTTCTCAGAACTTGTCCACTAGTTCTTATGTGCCCAGAGTTTCCCAAGCTGTCCAGCGAAAAGACAAGAAAGCTGCAAGTTCTGGCAAAATGTTCTCCATGTCAGGAGACCATTGGCTGATAGAGGAGGCTGAAAGGCGCAGACTTGCTGATTCAGCAAAACCTGACAGAAGTTCCCGTGCCATATCACCCCAGTTTTCAGGCCCGATCAAACCAGCCAATGAGAACAGATGGCGGGACAACCCCCCAACCCAGAGCTCAATGCCTAAGGCCATCCGACAAACTTTACTGGAGAAAACAGCAAATGTGCGCGGAAGTGACCTTTCAGCTAATGTTTGGGGCAGTGACCTCTCACACGGTACTCACTCTTCCTCACACTCGCAGCCAGAGCACAACTTTCACAAAGCCTCGCATCACCAGCAGCCGACACAACATCACCAGCAGCCAAGTCAACATCACCAGCAGCCGACACAACATCACCAGCAGCTGACTCAACATCACCATCTGCAGCAGTATGACCAAGTGCTGCAGCAGCAAGGCTTTTACCCTCAGCAAGACAAGAGGCCAGTTCCTGCACACCCCCCTCCCCCTCCCGCTGATGGAGGTGTGGCTGTGAGTGGTCTACAGCACTGCTCACACTGCAGTCAAGAAATAGGTAGGTCAGAGTTCAAACTTATGACTTGACCAGTAGATTCAAGTACTGACTACTTGATGTACTTGATGACATTTTGTTTTAATCGCTTTTTATTTGTGGATTGAGTGGCGGTGTTTGTGTTTGTCTGTGGGCGGGGGGGGGGGGGGGGGAGGGGGGGAGAAGGGTGAACATGTCTTTAGGAAAAAAATGACAGAACATGAGAGTATTTGCCTGATTTGATGTGCACTAATTAGCCATTACGATTTAACAATATGTGTTCAATACTGTTTGCCCGCTAGACCGACATTTTCGAGTTCAAATCTCGGTCTGGATTTTAGAATGCAGGATGCAACTGAGTCCACCCAGCTCTAATGGGTACCTGACTCACGTCAGGGACGTAACTGCTAGACCATCAGACCCCGCAATACGGGTGGGCCCAGGCAAAGTCCGACCAAAACAACGTATTTTCTGCACCTGATAGACCCGTGTAAAAACAAACAGATCTACTACAGCTGTAATCATCTTGAAAAGCTGGTTCCAAATTTGTGTTGCCAAAAAGCTTATTTTTCAATCAAAATTGGATATTTTATAACATTTGTGTAATAAGTACAAAACTACTTCCGGTTTTATTATGGCTAGAAAGAGTCAAAGCAAACACTTTTATTTTTAATTTGGATTAGAAGTCAGGGTGTTGTGGTGATTGGGGATATTATATTATTTAATATCAATACAATACTACACTATAGGCTACACATTTTGTGTATTTTTATCATTGAAAACAATTTTTCTGACTTTTATTGTTCTACTCTCCCGGGCCATTCCGGTTGACTTCAAGGAGAGGTTGAGGGCAGTTTTTGAAAATATTTGAATGGATAAAATAATTCTAAACGGCTTTTAAGCGGATTATATTTGATACAAAAATATAAAAAATGGGTGTAATCGATGGTTTCCAAACGGCTTTAATTTTTGCAAATGTAACTATAATTTTTTACTTAAAAAGATTTTTTTTCAAAAATTGAGTATGATTACATAGGCTTTTTATGCCTATTGTTCTACATTTACTAACATGCACTGTTGCCTTTTACAAAAAAAAAAAAAATAAATAAATAAAAAACAACTAGATGAGCTGTATGAAAGATAAGCAAACCTTCAAACCTCTTCCATGACTTCTAGCTCCTCTTTAAATAGTCTAATAGGGGTGTCCAAAAAGCTCATTTTAATAGTTTTATACTAAGCAAACTAAAAAGCAATTTCTTCTTTTAGTATTGTTAAAATAAGACATACTAAAGAATAACATAGCTATAAAAAGGAATGTATTAAAAATCATGAATATAAATGCAAAGAAAACATAAACAAGGGGAACCATAAAACATGGAGCATAGGTAGATATTTTTGTGTGATTTGTTGTCTCAAGATGGATATACTTTGTAATGAAATAGGTTAAATTACTAAATTAGGAAGTGGTTTAAATAAATCAGTTAAAATTTGGTGAGACAGCTATATATATATATATATATATATATATATATATATATATATATATATATATATATATATATATATATATATATATATATAGGGCCTATGTAGTGACCACGATTGAAATTCTACTTGTATGAGCTATACATATAAAAAATATTCTTCTCGATTACCTCGCTTTCTGTTATTTGTGAGGTTGCAGAGCAATGCCCTTATGGCCTTTTGACATGTGTTGTACCAACAAATCCCATGTTGCAGGGCCTATTGACATGTGTTGTACCAACAAATCCCATGTTGTATGGCCTTTTGACATGTGTTTTACCAACAAATCCCATGTTGCAGGGCCTATTGACATGTGTTGTACCAACAAATCCCATGTTGCAGGGCCTATTGACATGTGTTGTACCAACAAATCCCATGTTGTATGGCCTTTTGACATGTGTTGTACCAACAAATCCCATGTTGCAGGGCCTATTGACATGTGTTGTACCAACAAATCCCATGTTGCAGGGCCTATTGACATGTGTTGTACCAACAAATCCCATGTTGCAGGGCCTTTTGACATGTGTTGTACCAACAAATCCCATGTTGCAGGGCCTATTGACATGTGTTGTACCAACAAATCCCATGTTGCAGGGCCTATTGACATGTGTTGTACCAACAAATCCCATGTTGCAGGGCCTATTGACATGTGTTCTACCAACAAATCCCATGTTGCAGGTTACGGGACAGCCATGGGCATAGAAGCGCTGAACCTGTACTACCACATCCAATGTTTTCGCTGCAGCGTGTGTCACGCATCACTTGGTTCAGGTACACACGGAGCAGATGTCAGGGTCAAGGCCAACAAACTCCATTGTCCTAACTGCTACAGCAATGATGAAGGTGAATCCTACACTTAGTTATTTTACCTAGTGATTTGACCTAGTTATTTGACTAACTAGGTTTTTAAAAATTGTTTTTTTTAAGCTGGCATTATTTGTTTTATTTTTAAATCTCTGAGCAAGTCAAGTTTAACATTTGAATGCACAATTTAATGACATTTTTTATTTAATTAGCAATCAAACTACTACTGCCATTGGCTAGAGGTCAGGGCGAATGGAAAAAAAGTCACAGGAAAAAAGTCACAAAAATCTTCTAAGAAATATTTTGATTTAATTGTTGATAAACTGTGGGTGTTTATTAATGTGGGTGCTGTTTTTTTGGTAGGATATTTATAAACTTTAAAAGTATTATGGTGTGTAACAATAATTAGTTAAAACTACTCTAAGATAATTGACACAGCAGTCTCCACTTTTGTTAAGTATTTAGTTGATTATCTATTTAGTTGATTACGTATTTAGTTGATTATGTATTTAGTTGATTACCCGGTAGAAAAATTTATTCTAAAAGAAATTTAGGCACATCACTGTCTGCCTGCATATGTCTTTTGCCGTAGGCTTTTCCTAGGTCGGCTTCTCCTCAGTCAACCTTATCCATTCATATTGTGTTGTTCATGTTTAGTGTCAATGACAGCCTTTGTACTGTGTTGACTTTCTGCTTTGATTATGTGATAAATGTGGACAGTACAGGTGGTTGAACTATTGTTGTGATGATTTGAGGACAGCAAGTCACATAAACTATGTCTTAATGCCGTTTCATGCTTATTTAAAGATAGCATTTAAAAAACATAAAAACCTAAAAGATTGAAATATCCTATTTAATTCTATAACAAAATTAAAACCTACATTCTTCATACTAAATACTTAAAAGTGTGCCATAAATATTTACTATAACTATACAACCTATGCATGTGTATATAAATGGTTTACATTACATTTGAATTGTAAATTGATTTGCACTTTCTGAATATTTAATACATAAACGTTTTAAATTCCACAAATATACACATTTGTGACATTTTTCCTATTACTTTTTTCTGTGTATTTTTTCCTGTGTTTTCCCCCTTCAATCAGTGGTCACATGGGTAGGCTTTGTCATGGTACCATGTCAAATACTTTTATTTTTCAATGGAAGGATATGAAATAACAGACAGACAGAAAGATATACATCGTGACCTAAGTAAAATCTTATGTAAAATTATATTACATGTAAGATTATATTACATGTCAGATTATATTACATGTAAGATTATATTACATGTCAGATTATATTACATGTAAGATTATATTACATGTAAGATTATATTACATGTAAGATTATATTACATGTAAGATTATATTACATGTAAGATTATATTACATGTAAGATTATATTACATGTAAGATTAAATTACATGTAAGATTAAATTACATGTAAGATTATATTACATGTAAGATTATATTACATGTAAGATTATATTACATGTAAGATTATATTACATGTACGATTATATTACATGTAAGATTATTTTACATGTAAGATTATATTACATGTAAGATTATAGTACATGTAAGATTATATTACATGTAAGATTATATTACATGTAAATAAAAAAAAAACTTTTAATTGACCAAGTGTTAATTCTATTTTTTTATTTTCTATTCCAAAAACTCCTTACTGTTACAAAAACTCTGTACTGTTACAAAAACACCATACTGTTACAAAAACACCATACTGTTACAAAAACTCCGTACTGTTACAAAAACTCCATACTGTTACAAAAACTCCATACTGTTACAAAAACTCTGTACTGTTACAAAAACTCCATACTGTTACAAAAACTCCATACTGTTACAAAAACTCTGTACTGTTACTTTTTAAAATATGTAAAGTTTATAAAATTTTTTATTTCTAAGTTTCTAAGGGAGTATTTTATGTAGTTTGAAGTGTATATTTAAAACGTTTAATTATTTTATAGAAAACAAATATTTGAATGGTCCTGATTCAATTTTAATGTAGCCAACATATTGTCTTTTTTTCATCTCAAGTCATTTTTTAATGTTTCAGCTGGTTTAAAATACAGCCAGGTCTAGCCATGCGATGCTCCAGTTGACTAATTGAAGCACTAGCTGGAAGTTGTCATCTAACCTTGCCTCAAGATCAAGCTAAACATTTGACATTATTTTTAGGATTTTCATGAAGTTTAAAATTGACATGACATATCTCTTATTCACAGACAAAGGGTTAAACTGTCATTTGAATTGGATGCAATGACATATCTCTCATTTACAGAGGGTTATAATGTTTAGTAAGGAATGTTCAGATTAAGTCAGCTAATGTTTCAAAGGTCAACTTTTTACAATTGTTACAAGTTGATTTTCTTTTTCTCTTAAATATGTAATACTTCATTTTGAACATATATGTACTTGAAGAGAAATATGTTTTAAAATTATTTGGGCTACATACACACATATATTTACTTTTTCATAAAGATATATTTTAATTTTGTATCACATATAATAATCATTTGACAAGAATATACACAAGTTAATTGAGCTTTTATATCTTTATAAGCATGAACCAATGTGCCAATATACAAGATTTGTTTTTCACAAAGACTCCAATCTATATGACCAACTTTTGTTACATAAAATATCCAATTTTTGTTTTACATTGTAGGCTTACTTGTAAAAACTCATTGTTTTTGTTTAGTAGGTTTTAATCATCAGATCATATTTTTATACTAAGATGCCTAAATTTGAATCGGTGGATCATAATTTTATACCAAGTGGCCTTAGTTTAAATCCTATTTTTATACTCAAATTTTGAATGTACACATGGCTGATAAGATAATGTAACCATCAATAGTGTGAGACATTCACTGACATAAGATCAACCAAATTTTACAATTATTAATGCTCATACTTTCTTACAAATAGCTACAAGATGTGCTTTCTGTAATTATCTGTAATTATCTTTATCTGAAATAGCAAATAAATTTGTGCTGTCTTGATGAGAATTAGGTCACAAATTTGACAATTAGCAAACTAGCATGTGATTGGCAGAAAATTGTCAGACTCTCAAATTATAAATTATTTGTATATCAAAGCATGTATTGTATATAACAAGCTGATTTCTGCTGTACGCCTTAGATTATCTGCATCTGTGTCTCAATCATATATGTGCTGAGTCATCATTTGGAGGGGTGGGAGGGGGGAGTTATTAATCAATTACACTCCTAGCAGCTAATCAAAATCTGGCTTCTGTAAAGGACACTCATCCATCTTTTGTATTGAAGCATTGGGATGGTAACGGATTAACTCATTATTCTTGATGGTGGGATGGTAATGGGGTAACTCATTATTCTTGATGGTGGGATGGTAATGGGGTAACTCATTATTCTTGATGGTGGGATGGTAATGGGGTAACTCATTATTCTTAATAGTGGGATGGTAATGGGGTAACTCATTATTCTTGATAGTGGGATGGTAATGGGGTAACTCATTATTCTTGATGGTGGGATGGTAATGGAGTAACTCATTATTCTTGATGGTGGGATGGTAATGGGGTAACTCATTATTCTTGATGGTGGGATGGTAATGAGGTAACTCATTATTCTTGATAGTGGGATGGTAATGCATCATTTTAAAACATGCTGATTTGACACAGAGATACAATCAAATCAAGCTATTTTTAAATGATTGTTTTTTAGGAATTCTCTGAACAAAGCCAACGTTAGTCAAGTTTTCAAAGAAAATGTTGATAAACATTCAGTATTTCCAATTGGAGGATAGTATCAATGTTTAGTTTAATTAATCAAATTATTTTATAATACAAGATGCCTAGTAATAGCAAAGATAATTTTGGCCATAGCTAACTAAAAATATTAGGCTTAACTGATATATTTTTAACAATGTACACACCCCCCTCCAAAACAATTTTTTGAAGGGCTTTCCCCCCCCCCCCCCCTGGAGTAAATAGTCTGGAAGAAACAATGCTTTCCCAAGGCTAGAATTAAAATCATACTTTTCCTAGGCTTAAATTAAAATCATACTTTCCCTAGGTTTAAATTAATAATAGAATTAAAAGCAGGCTTTTCCTAGGTTTAAATTAAATTCATACTTTTCCTAGGTTTAAATTAAAATCATACTTTCCCTAAGCTAGAATTAACAGCAGGCTTTCCCCTACTTAAAATAGTTTTGGAAACCTGATAGGCCTCAGGCCTCATGTGTTCAAAAGTCAAAATTAAATGTATTTGTTTATTTGCATGTCTGCATTTATTTTATCTTTCGATATATTTTTTTTCTATTTAGTCTGCAGTGATCTAATACTGAGTAGCCAAACTTGGAGTAGTATACTAGCACACCTAGATCTTTCTTAATCCTAATTAAAACTCTACAGGCATATAAAAAAAACATGAAACTTAAGTCAAGTTTAAGTGTAGGCTATAGGTCTATTGTGTTGTAGAAAATAGAAGTAGGTTTAAGTCAAGTTTAAGTGTAGGCTGTAGGTCTATTGTGTTGTAGAAAATAGAAGTAGGTTTATTCTCTTGTAATCTGACGTACTGGTCTACTTTTAAACATTAAAGAAGCCTAATTTAGGACCCTAATACATTTTGGCAAACTTTTACAAAATTTATTGTTGTGTGGCCTAATTTGGCTTCTTATTTGGCCCTAAAACCAGTGGCCTAATTCGGCTGGTTATTTGACCCTATCACATTGTTTTCAGTTTTCAGACGTAAAATTCAATGCAGCTGACCCGTTCTAAAAATAAGAAGTTGCTATCATTATTGTTAAAATAGTTTACAACCATAGCATAGAAATAATCCTTAATATTGTGCGATTGACTTTTAAAAGTAGGCCATTCAAATAATCTATGTTTTTATTACTGTTCACTTCATTGTTGAATTGGGGGGGGGGGGGGGGTAGATATAGCCCACATACATAGCATATGCATTAATACATATAGTTGGGAATGTCGCAGGGGCCCTCCCTGTAGTTCTACATTATAAAATCCGCCTATAGCAATACATATCGCGGTTTAGAAGGAATAGCTTTTATTATAAGAAAATTAAATGAATTAAACATTTTTTTTTTAAATCTCTGTGACAGTGGGCTACCCAAAGCCATGTACTAAATCCGCCTTGTGTGGGCTCGGTAAAAATAAGGAAATATATTTACAAAAGTGTGTAGACTTTCTTTCTACTAGATCTAGCACTTGGCGTGTACTCATATATCTTCTTCTGCCCCAGGGGGTGTAAGCTATCTTTGCTGTTGATTCTGTTAATTTATTTGGACACCATATTTGTACATTATAGCTTGCAATAAATGATTTATACACCAACTAAAGCGTTTTGACGAGTTTTATCTGGGCCCTGCACTGACATTTAAGACAAACGTATCTGTAAGGAGCCGTGACTTGTGTTCTCATTTAGCGCCCCTTGGGGTTTGGGAATATGTACAATTTTCATTTAAAGTTCTATTATTAATACCAATAGTTTCGCTGTCTGTGTATCTATCTATCTATCTGTGTATCTATCTATCTATGTATCTGACAAGAACGCTCTAGAGAAAACACAAGGAAATTAAAAACATGCATAGTAATTCGAAAAACGAAGTATGACGCGGTCACATTTAGCATAGAGTAGAAAATAATCTCAAGCCGGAGAGTGCACACAGTAATATGACGTCATTGATTCTCGAGTAAACATTGAATAAAAAGGCAATTTTGTCTAATCTAAATGGTTTGCTGTGAAGAGTTTCTTGCACACAATTCTTCGGGTAGGGGCGAAGCACCATCCCCGCTTAAGATCATCTGAGCCACCCCCCCCCCCTCCCCAACTCAAAAGAAATTTCTTCATCGATACTCTATAATAAAATTACCGCCTAATTAATGTGTCTAATCTAAAAAGTGGTTTTCTTGCAATTTCTTTAATGCAATTCTTCGGGTAGTGGCTAAGCGCGACACCAGTCTTTCTTTCAGACTTTTTCCTCCCCGGAGAAGGGTGGGGGTACTTGAAATTTTCGGGGGCGGGGGTAGAATTTTCGGGGACACTGGAAAAAGTATATAATTATATTTCGTTGAATGGGACGGTAGACATGTTTTTTTTTTGGGGGGGGGGGGGGGGGTGGTGTGTGTGTGGGGGGGGGGGGGGGGTGGTTTTAGTTTAGAGAAAAGAGACAGCACTATCAGCCTAGCGCCCGTTGTATCCTTCCTCAACGGGCCATTTTTCTCGTATAATACTAATAGTTTCGCTGTCTGTGTATGTATCTGACAAGAACGCTCTGTCTGTCTATCTGACAAGAACGCTCTAGAGAAAACACAAGGAAATTAAAAACTTTCACCGTGAAACGAAAAACGAAGTATGACGTCGTCACATTTAGCACAGAGTAGAAAATAATCTCAAACCGGAGAGTGCACACAGTAATATGACGTCATTGATTCTCGAGCAAACATTGAATAAAAAGGAAATTTTGTCTTATCTAAGTGGTTTGCGTGAAGAGTTTCTTTCATACAATTCTTCGGGTAGGGGCGAAGCCCCACCCCCGCGTAAGAACGTCTGAGCCCCCCCCCCCCTCCCCAACTCAAAAGAAATTTCTTCATCGATACTCTATAATAAAATTACCGCCTAATTAATGTGTCTAATCTAAAAAGTGGTTTTCTTGCAATTTCTTTAATGCAATTCTTCGGGTAGTGGCTAAGCGCGACACCAGTGTTTCTTTCAGACTTTTTTCTCCCCGGAGAGGGGTGGGGGTACTTGAAATTTTCGGGGGCGGGGGTAGAATTTTCGGGGAGGGGGCGGACACTGGAAAAAGTATATAATTATATTTCGTTGAATGGGACGGTAGACATATTTTTTTGGGGGGTGGGGGTGGGGGGGGGGTGATGGGGGTGGGGGGTGGGGGGGTGGTGTGTGATTGGGGTGGTTTTAGTTTAGAGAAAAGAGACAGCACTATCAGCCTAGCGCCCGTTGTATCCTTCCTCAACAGGCCATTTTTCTCGTCTGTAAATATAAACGTTTGAGAAAAATGAAAACGCAAGCATAAACTAACACGCAACTTAAAACATAAACAGTGTTTCTTCCGCCCCAAGTTCATTGTGAGCTTCACTCACTCGGTTAAATATATGAGATACGCTCTCTCAGTAAAATATATGATACACTCTCCCAGTAAAATATGTGATACACTCTTGTAGTAAAATATGTGATACACTCTCGCAGTAAAAATATGAGATACACTCTTGCAGTAAAATATGTGATACACTCTCTCAGTAAAATATGAGATACACCATCCCAGTAAAATATGTGATACACTCTTGCAGTACAATATGTGATACACTCTCGCAGTAAAAATATGTGATACACTCTTGCAGTACAATATGTGATACACTCTCGCAGTAAAAATATGTGATACAATCTCGCAGTAAAATATTACTGGAACAAACAGAATCGTGCTTGTCACTGATCAAATAACGATTGATCCATAATTGATAACGACACGGTGCAACCAGTAGTGGGACCACGCTCTCATGCTGAGTAGGACCAACAATGAGACCATCACTGAGACCAGCAGTGAGACCATCAGTGTGTGCTACAGCTATGGACCGTGCTGGGACATGTGTTTTGCTGTGTGTTCTGTGTCTAGTGTGTTCCCGTTGTGAAATTTTTTCCTCTGTGGCCAAACTTAAGGCTCTGGTCAAAACCGAGGAGAAGTTTCTGGAATATTTAGAGAATATTTTAGAGGCGTCTAGCCAAGCCAATATCAACACAAAGAAATTCAAAGAATTAAGGAGGTAATTGAACTCTTGACTTATACCGACTTTACATTTTGACCTACATTGGTAATTGAACTGTTGACTTATACCGACTTTACATTTTGACTAACATTGTCTGATGTATTTATTGTCCACATTGTATTTTCATTTTCTTTTTATATTGCGTCTTGTCTGTCTTCTACTGACTGATTTCTATAGTCTGTTCTGTAGTCTGTCTTTTATTATGTGTGTTCTGTAGTCTGTCTTCTATCGTCTGTCTTCAATAGTCTGTCTTCAATTGTCTGTCTTCAATTGTCTGTCTTCAATAGTCTGTCTTCAATAGTCTGTCTTCAATAATCTGTCTTCAATTGTGTCTTCAATTGTCTGTCTTCAATTGTCTGTCTTCAATTGTCTGTCTTCAATTGTCTGTCTTAAATAGTCTGTCTTCAATTGGCTGTCTTTAATTGTCTGTCTTCAATTGTCTGTCTTCAATTGTCTGTCTTCAATTGTCTGTCTTCAATAGTCTGTCTTCAATTGGCTGTCTTTAATTGTCTGTCTTCAATTGTCTGTCTTCAAGTCTGTCTTCGATTGTCTGTCTTCAATTGTCTGTCTTCAAGTCTGTCTTCAATAGTCTGTCTTTAATTGTCTGTCTTCAATTGTCTATCTTTAATTGTCTGTCTTCAATTGTCTGTCTTCAAGTCTGTCTTCAATAGTCTGTCTTTAATTGTCTGTCTTCAATTGGCTGTCTTTAATTGTCTGTCTTCAATAGTCTGTCTTCAAGTCTGTCTTCAATTGTCTGTCTTCAGTAGTCTGTCTTCAATTGGCTGTCTTTAATTGTCTGTCTTCAATTGTCTGTCTTCAATTGTCTGTCTTCAATTGTCTGTCTTCAATTGTCTGTCTTCAAGTCTGTCTTCAATAGTCTGTCTTTAATTGTCTGTCTTCAATTGTCTGTCTTCAATTGTCTGTCTTCAATAGTCTGTCTTAAATTGTCTGTCTTCAATAGTCTGTCTTCAATAATCTGTCTTCAATTGTGTCTTCAATTGTCTGTCTTCAATTGTCTGTCTTCAATTGTCTGTCTTCAATAGTCTGTCTTCAATTGTCTGTCTTCAATAGTCTGTCTTCAATTGTCTGTCTTCCATTGTCTGTCTTCAATTGTCTGTCTTCAATTGTCTGTCTTCAATTGTCTGTCTTGTTTAAAAACAACTATTTGTCCAACTCGTCAAGTCTTTTGTAAATAAATCGATAACCGCATGAGCACACGCGATTATAATCATCCATTCTAATCAATAACAGCGATCGATTGTATTGATAATCGATAAATGTCAAGCCTCGGTTGATGGGATTGTCGTGTAAACGTTGGTTGTAGTAATCATAACAGTTTAACCAAAATCAATACGCCACCATTTTATGGTAATCTGAACAGTTAACAATAACCAATACACAACCATTTTATGGTAATCTGAACAGTTTAACCAAAATCAACAAAACGCCTTCGTTAATACTGGCATGACGTCATATTTTGTTCAGGACATGTCCTACACCTCTTAGTAAGACATGTCTCGCATCAAATTAAATAATTTTAAAAGCATAGGCCTAACTTTGTCAACTGACCTCTGTAAATTACCTCTGTAAGCAGTGGCGTGCAGATGGTGGGGGGGGGGGGGGGGGTCGGTGGGGGGCCCAGGCCCCTGGCATCCACATCATAGGGGGCATCCAACGAGGTAAAACAAAATGTAAAAAACATTTTTTTTTTTTTTAGGAAAGTTAAAAGTCTTCTTAGGTTTGTCTATCTAGGCAGAATTATCAATTTGCCGAATTCACCGAAATGTGTATTTACAATCAACAAAAGTCATCGTACTGTCCGTGTCTTAACACTTCAGGGAGAAAGGGGCATCGGTGAGGGGTAGTGGTGTAGTAGTCATTGATATTCCCCGAATAAATGTATGCAGTCTTTCAATAGAGTATCTGATACTTATTTAGGTATAGTGTAGGTAGGGGCATCTTTAAGAGAACATGCCCATGATCATTTTATACACTTATGGTAATCCATAGAGAATTAAAGCCCATAATTATAATTTATACACTGTAGGGACATCTTTAATGTAATTTTACTCATATTCATCATAATAGTTTTGAAGGGCATCCAAACAGTAATTATGCCCGCATTCATTTTATATATCGTCAGGGCATCTTTAAAGTAATTTACTTGTATTCACGTTTGTATTTATATAATTACAGCAATTATGCCCATATTCGTTTTATATATTATCGGATGATATTTATTATGCTTATATTCATTATATATGCATATATGCAGTAATTATATGCCCATGTTCGTTTCATATATTATCGGGACATCTTTATTATGTTTCTATTCATTGCATGATGTTTGTAGGGCTTCCATACAATAATTATGCCCATATTCGTAGAGAGATTAAGCACATAGCCTGTTTTTTTTATTGTAATGATGTTCTTTATAATATTCATTTTTGTTTTTTAAATATTGTAGGGATTAAATACAAACTTTAAAGTGCGTACTGTTTTGATACACTGGGCTGAGTTCACTTCATTGTAAAGTTGTCCTGAAGTCTCACACGTCTTAATTACCGGAATTCACGGCCGCCAAGTAGTCCCGTCGAGAAACACATAAATAAGGTGTAGTTGGCTGTCACTTGGTTCTCTCCCTCAATTTAGACACAAACCTCCTATTGTACTCGAATGTCGAGACTATATTTTTTTCCATCCGATAAGCATAAATTTAAATGCACAGTCTGCGTTATCCTTTACCTCACCCCACCAACTTTCACCCACCCCAAAGCACCTACTCATTATCTTAATTAGGGGCACATAATATTGACCCAGTTTTATTTCAACTAATAGTAGAGCCATCTGTAGAGTAATTGAGCCCAAATTGATTTAATGAAATGTGGGGGTGGGTTCAGGCCATGGTCAACATTAGTGGATTTCCCCCCACCTGATCTGGACAGAAGGCGTTACCTGGGTGTTAAATTTGGGAAAACAAGTCCAAGTTGTAGGGAGGGTCTGACATTGCTAAGTGAATGGTTAGACACGGACCGATGTTTTAGAGTACCTAGCATAACATCTCCTTAAAGCATTGACCTTTTGACCGATTGGTTTAGAAATTTTTAAAATCTGAAACATCTCTAGTTCAATGCACACTCTCATCTGTATTAGTTACACTATAGGAATTCCTAAACGAGGCCAAGAGAGAAACATCCCATAAATAAAGGCGTGTCTGACGCCCTAATTGTAGACACGGAGAACGTTTTTGTCCCTGCGGTCCCGGGTGGTAATACAAAACCGGATGAGACTCTTTTGTTGTGCATCACAGCCCCCCCCCCCTCCCCACCACGACACGTCCAGCAATTGTCTCCCCTTCCCCCCCCCGCCCCCCCCCCCCCCCCAAGTTCCAACCATTCATTTCTTTTGGATTTAGCTGGCTGTAGTCAACGTTTTCATCTTAATTAAGATAAGTACAATTTTTAAAAAATGCTTTTCTATGTGTTTAACGGTTTGTGACTAAACTTTATATATATATATATATATATATATATATATATATATATATATATATATATATATATATATATATATATATATATATATATATATATATATATATAAAGTATTAATGGGGGCATCTTCCTCTTGAATTGGCCCCGGGCATCTATATAGGTCTGCACGCCACTGACCTCTGTGAGTGACCTCTGTAAGTTACCTCTGTAAGTGAACTCTCTAAGTGACCTCTTTCTCAGGGTAGCAGAGAGAGTGAGGAGACGCCTAGCACACCTACCCGCCAACTTGTGCCACAGTCCAGTCTCCGCCCACCTGCTCATCCGGCAAGTCTACCATGACTGGCAGACGATTGTAAAACCTGCTCAAACCACGGTTACTGCCCCTGATTTTTTGGAAGGTCAGCTCGTGTCTCTATATGTCCACCCAATAACTTTTTATTTGCTGTTGCTTTAAAAAGATTTTTTTACCTCTATTGATCAATCTGCAGGGCTGGGTAGGACCAAACTATGTCTTTAGCCTTAGAGTAGGACCACACTACGTCTTTAGCCCTAGAGTAGGACCACACTACGTCTTTAGCCCTAGAGTAGGACCACACTATGTCTTTAGAGTAGGACCACACTACGTCTTTAGCCCTAGAGTAGGACCACACTACGTCTTTAGAGTAGGACCACACTACGTCTTTAGAGTACGACCACACTACGTCTTTAGCCCTAGAGTAGGACCACACTGCGTCTTTAGAGTAGGACCACACTACGTCTTTAGCCCTAGAGTAGGACCACACTACGTCTTTAGAGAAGTACCACACTACATCTTTAGCCCTAGAGTAGGACCACACTGCGTCTTTAGAGTACGACCACACTACGTCTTTAGCCCTAGAGTAGGACCACACTACGTCTTTAGAGTAGGACCACACTACGTCTTTAGCCCTAGAGTAGGACAACTCTACGTCTTTAGCCCTAGAGTAGGACCACACTACGTCTTTAGAGTAGGACATCACTACGTCTTTAGCCCTAAAGTAGGATTACACTACGTCTTTAGACATAGAGTAGGACCACACTACGTCTTCAGAGTAGGACCACACTACGTCTTTAGCCCTAGAGTAGGACCACACTACGTCTTTAGAGTAGTAGCACACTACGTCTTTAGAGTAGGACCACACTACGTCTTTAGAGTAGGAGCACACTACGTCTTTAGCCGTAGAGTACGATCACACTACGTCTTTAGAGTACGACCACACTACGTCTTTAGAGTAGGAGCACACTACGTCTTTAGAGTAGGACCACACTACGTCTTTAGCCCTAGAGTAGGACAACTCTACGTCTTTAGCCCTAGAGTAGGACCACACTACGTCTTTAGAGTAGGACCACACTACGTCTTTAGCCCTAGAGTAGGACCACACTACGTCTTTAGTCCTAAAGTAGGATTACACTACGTCTTTAGACCTAGAGTAGGACCACACTACGTCTTTAGCCCTAGAGTAGAACCACACTACGTCTTTAGCCCTGAACGAATAAAATAAAACACTTTTAAACTTAATCTTGTTTACAAAAAGAAAAGAATTTCTTAAATTTTAGGTTTTACCGTAAGCTAATTTATGTAAAAATAGCTGCCTTTTTTTTTTTTTTTGTTGTTATTGGAAAGGCTAAAGGATGTTCCTCTGGCATTGTTCTAGAGAATGTAGGAAACTTACGTGAAGCCATTTCAAAATGGCCGAACTGGGTGTCAGAATCAGACATTGAGGGTTCTGCTCTGGGTCTGGTCAGGATTGCAGAGGTCTACAACATCATCCCCGCCCCCTCTTGGTTCAACGCTACACCAACACATCGTCCCATCGAGAGGTGCTTAGCTTGTCAAAACTTTGTCCAACTGGACATAGGAACGCTCCCCCTCATGTGTCCCATCATTGACAAGCACCACGGTCGTCATGACTACCGACTGTTTGCCGCCATAGACTACCTGGTTGTCATGGAGACCGCCGTCAAATTTGGGTTGTACGAGGAAGCGTTTCTTTGGTTGAACTGGTTTGAGGTCAACGTCTGCCCAGGTCAACCCAGTCACGTGATCAGAAGGTCAAGGTCACTAAGACAAAGCTTGAGTTCACAGAGCAGACAGTCGTTGGCTAATCAGGGTAAGTACCACACACTTACCACACACTTACCACACACTTACCACATCAGGGTAAGTCAAATACCACACACTTACTACATCAGGGTAAGTCAAATACCACACACTTACCACATCAGGGTAAGTCAAATACCACACTTACCACATCCACCTCTACCACACACTTACCACATCCACCTCTACCACACACTTACCACACCCACCTCTACCACACACTTACCACACCCACCTGTACCACACACTTACCACACCCACCTCTACCACACACTTACCACACCCACCTCTACCACACACTTAACACATCATGGTAAGTCAAATACCACACGCTTACCACATCAGGGTAAGTCAAATACCACACGCTTACCACATCAGGGTAAGTCAAATACCACACTTACCACATCCACCTCTACCACACTTACCACATCCACCTCTACCACACACTGACCACATCAGGGTAAGTCAAATACCACACACTTACCACATCAGGGTAAGTCAAATACCACACTTACCACATCCACCTCTACCACACACTTACCACATCCACCTCTACCACACACTTACCACACCCACTTCTACCACACACTTACCACACCCACCTGTACCACACACTTACCACACCCACCTCTACCACACACTTACCACACCCACCTCTACCACACACTTAACACACCCACCTCTACCACACACTTACCACATCCACCTCTACCACACACTTAACACACCCACCTCTACCACACACTGACCTCATCCACCTCTACCACACACTTACCACACCCACCTCTACCACACACTTACCACACCCACCTCTACCACACACTTACCACACCCACCTCTACCACACACTGACCACATCCACCTCTACCACACACTTACCACACCCACCTTTACCACACACTTACCACACCCACCTCTACCACACACTTACCACATCCTCCTCTACCACACACTTACCACACCCACCACTACCACACACTGACCACACCCACCTCTACCACACACTTACCACACCCACCTCTACCACACACTTACCACACCCACCTCTACCACACACTGACCACACCCACCTCTACCACACACTTACCACACCCACCTCTACCACACACTTACCACACCCACCTCTACCACACACTTAACACACCCACCTCTACCACACACTGACCTCATCCACCTCTACCACACACTTACCACATCCACCTCTACCACACACTTACCACACCCACCTCTACCACACACTGACCACACCCACCTCTACCACACACTGACCACACCCACCTCTACCACACACTTAACACACCCACCTCTACCACACACTTACCACATCCACCTCTACCACACACTTAACACACCCACCTCTACCACACACTTACCACATCCACCTCTACCACACACTTACCACATCCACCTCTACCACACACTGACCACACCCACCTCTACCACACACTTACCACACCCACCTCTACCACACACTTACCACACCCACCTCTACCACACACTTAACACACCCACCTCTACCACACACTGACCTCATCCACCTCTACCACACACTTACCACATCCACCTCTACCACACACTTACCACACCCACCTCTACCACACACTTACCACATCCACCTCTACCACACACTTACCACACCCACCTCTACCACACACTGACCACACCCACCTCTACCACACACTGACCACACCCACCTCTACCACACACTTAACACACCCACCTCTACCACACACTTACCACATCCACCTCTACCACACACTTAACACACCCACCTCTACCACACACTGACCTCATCCACCTCTACCACACACTTACCACATCCACCTCTACCACACACTGACCACACCCACCTCTACCACACACTTACCACACCCACCTCTACCACACACTTACCACACCCACCTCTACCACACACTGACCACATCCACCTCTACCACACACTTAACACATCCACCTCTACATCACACTTACCACACCCACCTCTACCACACACTGACCACACCCACCTCTACCACACACTTACCACACCCACCTCTACCACACACTGACCACATCCACCTCTACCACACACTGACCTCATCCACCTCATCCACCTCTACCACACACTTACCACATCCACCTCTACATCACACTTACCACACCCACCTCTACCACACACTGACCACACCCACCTCTACCACACACTTACCACACCCACCTCTACCACACACTTACCACACCCACCTCTACCACACACTGAACACATCCACCTCTACCACACACTTACCAGACCCACCTCTACCACACACTTACCACACCATACACCCGCCTCTACCACACACTGACCACACCCAACACCCGCCTCTACCACACACTGACCACACCCAACACCCGCCTCTACCACACACTTACCACACCATACACCCGCCTCTACCACACACTGACCACACCCAACACCCGCCTCTACCACACACTAACAACACCACACACCCGCCTCTACCATACACTGACAACCACACCCAATATGACATCCACACCAGATTCTTCCAGTGGTGTATGTGCTTAAAAGTGTATTTGTTCACTTGTCCCACCCCCGCCCCCAACCCCCATCAGACGGATTTCGACAAGACGAGGTGCAGGCTCAATTTACCAAGTTGTGTCAAAGGTCAACTAGGGGAAGTCAAAGGTCAACTAGGGGAAGTCATCCTGCGGAACAGGTATTAGAACCTTTTTTACACACACACACACACACGGAACAGGTATTTGAACCTTCTTTACACACACACACACACACACACATACACACACACGGAACAGGTATTTAAACCTTCTTTACACACACACACACGGAACAGGTATTTGAACCTTCTTTACACACACACACACACGAAATAGGTATTAGAACCTTCTTTACACACGCACACACACACGTATATATATATATATATATATACGAGAAAAATGGCCCGTTGAGGAAGGATACACCGGGCGCTAGGTTGATAGTGCTGTCTATTTTCTCTAAACTAAAACCAACCCCCCCCCCCCCTCACACACACACCAAAACATGTCTACCGTCCCATTCAACGAAATATTATTATATACTTTTTTCAGTGTCCGCCCCCTCCCAGAAAATTCAACCCCCGCCCCCAAAAAAATTCAAGTACCCCCACCCCTCTCCGGAGAGGAAAAAGTCTGAAAGAAACACTGGTCGCATTTGTAGATCATACAAACTAAAGAAGATGCATGAAAAAAACTGTGCACGTTAAACACTTTTTAGATTAGAAAAAGTTCCCCCCTCCGGGGAGGAAAAAGTCTGAAAGAAACACTGGTGTCGCGCTTAGCCACTACCCGAAGAATTGCATGAAAGAAACTGCAAGCAAACCACTTTTTAGATTAGACACATTAATTAGGCGGTAATTTTAGTATCGATGAAGAAATTTCTTTTGAGTTGGGGGGGGGGGGGGGGACGGCTTAGACGTTCTTTCGCGAGGGTGGGGCTTCGCCCCTACCCGAAGAATTGTATGAATGAAACTCTACACGCAAACCACTTGGATTAGACAACGTTGGCTTTTTAATTCAATGTTTACTCGAGAATCAATGACGTCATATTATTGTGTGCACTCTCCGGCTTGATACTATTTTCTACTGTATTCTCAATGTGACGTCATATATCGTTTCCATTTGACTATGAAAGTTTTTAATTTGCTTGTGTTTTCTCTAGAGCGTTCTTGTCAGATAGATAGATAGATACACAGACAGCGAAACTATTAGTATTGATATATATATATATATATATATATATATATATATATATATATATATATATATATATATATACATATATATATATATATATATATATATATATATATTCACATTTTTTTTATTTATTTATATAAATATACTAGCCGTCAAGGCCAGGCCCTGCACTGGCATTTCTGAAAAACGTATCTGTAATGGACCATAACTTGTGTGTTTAGTAATCAGCATTTACCCGGCATTGCCCTAACCACAACCAACCAAAACACACAAAAATCGCAAACATAACACTAACACAAAACAAACACAAACGAAAACACAAAAACAAACGCAAAGACAAAGACAAACCCAACCACAAACAAAGAAAACACAAACACTAACGCAAACAAAAACAAATCCAAATCCAAACGCAAACACAAACCCAACCACAACCAAACAAAAACAAAACACACAAAAGAAAACAACGCAAACATAACAAAAACACAAATACAAACACAAACGAAAACAAAAAAGCAAACGCAAACACAAACACAACCATAAACACAAAGAAAACACAAAGATAAAAGCAAACGAAAACACAAACGCAAAGAGAAAAAGCAAACGAAAACAAACCCAAACCCAAATGCAAATGCAAACACAACCACAAACGCAAAGATAAACTCAAACACAAAGAAAACACAAACGCAAAGATAAACTCAAAGTGTCCACAGCCTAGTCCGGGGCGCCAAATCGCACCATGACGACGTGCGGCGTAACCGCCTGATTCAACTTAGTAAACACTATAGTACCCAACTTATTCATAGTCTTTTGAACTGACTTACGCGAACGTAGGTACCATAGCGAACACAGGAAGGCCCGGGGCGCCAAATAACAAACACCCTGTCGGGGTGCCGGAGGACGCCCGAATTTGATTCACTTAAAGACTATAGTAACCTTTCTTATCCATAGTCTATCGCGCTGTTTAAAACGAAATTATGCACCATAGCGCTCACATGATAGCACAGGGCGCCAAATTGAACCGCACCTGTTTCAATTTAGTGAAGAAAATTATAATACTCCAAGCTTATTCGTAACTGGAAAGAAATAAATATATAGGATTTGTAGGACCTGGCTTATTAAACGTTATTTGATTTTTTTAAAATAATTAGTAAACAGTGCGTTCAGTGTATAGAATAAATAAAAGGCAGTATTAAAAATACCAACGACATTGCACTTAATCAATCCCCGCTAATTATGTAATTATTTTTTTTTCCTAACACCAAAAACAAAGTAATAAAAAGTAAATTCTTTCTCCCCCTGATTTAATGGGTTTTTAAAAAGGGAAGTAACTGTGTATTCCAAATCAAGGGACGTTATGAGAACTAAAGGACAAAATGCAAATACATTTCAGACACAATTTTAGAAATTTTATAAACGTTGATACACTTCTTTTTTAAATTTTATGTAATGTTCATAATTAAAAATTATTATTCTAAGTATATAAAATGAAAACTGTTTTTAACATAAATTGAGACCATGAGCACTTTAAAACCCAACACTTAAATCCATTGAAGTATCGTTTTTTTTCATTTTTCTTATATTCCTTTGTAATCCTCGATTACAAACATTTTACAAACATATAAACATACAGAATCAAACTTTAGATATTAGATTATATAAAATTATTAGACCTGCCAGTCAGGCCATGCTCTGGCCTTTGTGAAAAACCTGTAAATGACCGAGACTTGTGTGTTTATTAAGCAATATATACCCGGCATTGCCCGTGTTTAGGAAATATTTTACTTTTCAATGTGAGCGGCTGGAGTGTATCTAATATCTAATATATAAAGCTCAGTTCTGTATGTAATGCATTTGTATGTCGTTGGAAGTGTACGAATTTAAAAGTTAGAAAATTATCGTGCGCATTTGTCTAAATTTATGAGCTAAAAAATTACTATTGAAAGTGTTGGGAAATAATTTTCATTTTTCAAATTATAGTAATAATTGTCGGCATGTTCATTAAACACAAGTTTTAAAAAAAATATCATCTTTTACAAAAATTCTAATTATGTCTTTATTTAGTCCTATAGCACTTACTTCCCTTTGATAAATTAGGAAAAACACAATTACTTCCCTTTATAAAACCATTGTATTTTGTGGAAAAGTATTTACTTTTTAATTACTTTGTTTTGGTGTTGGGAAAAAAAAATAATTACATAATTAGCGGGGATTGATCAAGTGCAAATGTTGTAGGTATTTTACGGATAAGCTTGGAGTATTAAAATTGTTCATCAAATTGAAACAGGCGCGTTCGTTTAAGTGAGTGCAAAAGACTATGAATAAGTTGGGGTACTATAGTCGTTCATTAAGCTAAAACAGGTGATTCCGCCCCGGGCGTTTATGTTCGCGTTAGTGTTTTCTTTGTGTTTAGGTGGGTTTGCGTTAGTGGTTGCGTTTTGATTTGGTTCGTTTTTGTTCTTTCTTTTTTCGTTTTTGTTTGTGTTTCTTTGTTTGGGTTTGTATTTGTGTTTTTGGTTGGTTTTGCGTTTGGATTTGGTTTGTTTTCGTTTGCTTTTTCGTTTTTTTTTTTTTTTTTGTTGGTATTGGTGTTTGTGGTTGGGTTTGTTGTTAGGTTTTTGTTTTCGTTTGCTTTTAGTTTGTTTTTTCTTTGTGTTTGTATTGGTGTTTGTGGTTGTGGTTGGGTTTGTTGTTAGGTTTTTGTTTTCGTTTGTATTTGTAATTGTGTTAGCGTTATGTTTGCGTTTTGTTGTTTTGGTTGGTTGTGGTTTGGGTGGGCAATGCCGGGTTTAGGATGATTACTAAACACACAGGTAATGGTCTTTAACAGAAAGGTTTTTCACAGAAGCCAGAGCAGGGCCTGGCCGGGACGGCTAGTTATTATTATTTGTAACTTAGAAGGCGAATGTATCGTTTCGTTTCATGTCGTAAATTGTTCGTAGTTTTTAGTTGTGTAGTCCCGTATTATGGCGCCGCTGTCTCAATGTTTATGTCCCTGTTTATAGCTAGTTTGTATATATTTCGTTTATATTGTTGTCATTGTTTATGTTAAGTGTCTTTTTATATAATTCTGTTGCATGTTTCGTGGCGTTTGGTTTGTTATCCGTGAATTAGGGACTATTTGTTTACGTGTAGTGTGTGAGGTGTGTGGAAGTCGATTTCCGGCTGGTTCGAGTCTGTCTTTTGGTGTGTGGAAAGCAGCGATGAAGAGAGCAGGAAGACTCTCTGGTCATCGATTGTAAAGAACAACAAATTCACACCATCCAGCCGTATTTATTTTGTGTTTGTGTTCGTCATAGACCTGGACGGTGGTCCGAAATTTGGTGTTTTGTTTGGTTTTGTTTTGTCTGTTTTGTGTCAGTTTTTATCTATTCTTTTTCTATGATTTTTTTATTGGTTCCATATTTTTTATAAATAAATTTTATTAATTGTTAAAGTTTTTGTTTTATTTTTAGTAGTTTTTTTTATTTAGACTAAAGATAAGATATACCACCGTGGGTTTCACCACGGTTGCACTGACCCGGACAGTTAGATAGATTTTAAGGTATTCCCCCCTAGCAGGGCTTACATCAAATCAAATGTCTTTATGCCAACATGGACGTTTGAGGAAATAACACATAACCCTAAACTTAACTGTCTTTCTAAACTTAATTATAACCACAACCAACCAAAACAGTAACACAAACACTCAAAAAACTCAAATGTAACGCAAACACAAACGTAAACCAAATGCAAGCACAAAAAATAAACACAACACTAACGTAAACACAAATAAAAACGCAAACAGAAAACTCAAACACAGACATAAACAATAACGAAGAAAATAATACATACATGGACGCAAACACAAACACAAACTTAAACTCATACATAAACGCATAGTGCTAACAGTATAGCCTGGACACCAAATCGCCCCCTACTGGGGCGCTAGCAGACGCGCCTGATTCAATTTAGTGAACGGCTGAAGCTTACTCCATCAAATATCCGCAAACGGAAAGATAAAAGTAAACATTCACGACATTTAGGAACGGCTTCTAAACTATTATTGATAAAAATGATAATTAGTAAACAGTACATTCAATGTGTAAAATAAATAAAAGATATTTTTTTAAAAATACCTGTGTTTTACCTACCATATTGCACTTCATAAAACCATGTTCATTTAAAAATATTTTTTTTCAAACATCAAAACAAACAAATAAAAAGTTTTTTCCCCCGATGTAATGTTTTTCTCATATATCAAGGAAGGTAACTGGTACTAAGGAAAGTCATTCTTACACTTTTTAAAGACACAATTGTAGTTTTTTTAAAGGGTGATACATTAATTAGAATTTCTTCATTGCACATTACGTCAAATAAAATGATTAAATTAGAAAATATTTTTTTATTTTACAAAACCATCTGGATTTGTTTAAGACATCAATTTAGATTGTAGTAGAAAAGTTCATTTAATTTTTATGTATTAAATTAATAAATTCATCTATTGACTTAATAGTTAATTTTTAAAATTTGTATTGATGGATTGATTTTTCTTCTTTTACTTCTATCGATTTGTTTGTTTCTTTTTTTTTTCGGTTTTAGTTTGTCCATCTTTCTTTTTGTTTGTCCTTGTGTCTGTTTGTTTGTCCTTGTGTCTCTTTTTTTTTTGTTATTGTGTCTGTTTGTTAGTTTGTTTCTTTGTTTTTGTTGCGTTTTTCATTGTTTGATTGTTTTGTGAGTGTTGTGTGTTATGTTTATCCTTTTTCTTTATTTCAATCTTTTTATTTAATATTTTTATTAACGAATTTTAAAAAAATTCAAAACATTTTCCTAACCTTTTATTTTAATTAATGAAGTAAATGAATAAGTCGAACGTTATTGTTAGGATGAACAGAGCAGAAAGCTCTTGACCTGCCACTGGAGATTTGTTTGGCCGTACTACAGGTTTAAAGCGGAGCTCTTGAACGTCCGCCCAGCACTCATTCTCTATCATGACGTCATCTCATCCTCAGAGATCCAACACATGCAAGAGCAAGCCGTGAAAAAAGTGAGAGAAAATATGTCATGTTGTATTGTGTAATGTCGTTTGGTGTCATTTGGTGTTATATTGTGTCATGTAATGTCATTTAAGATCATGTATTTGAAGTAAAAGCGTTGATTTTATGTATCAAATTAACAAGAATTAAAACCAAACTTACAGAGAGCAACAAGGACATGGTGTGATTTATCTAAAGAGTGTTAGAAAGTGAAATTGTAAGACTGATGAATGAAGGAGAGTGAGGGAGGAGCTGAATAGTAGGCCCCCTAATTTTATAGGCCCCGAATTTTCACTTCTCAACAATAGCAAAAATAATTGACACATCAATACGTTTGGGGATAGTTCTGACCACACTATCTCTTCATATGCCGAGGTCACATAAACAAGTAACATTACTTCACTTGGCATATAGTCCGTCAGGCTTGAAAGGGAACTTTACTTTTTATTGATACGTTTAGTTTTTACATTCTAAACTTATGTTATTTGAAACGTTAATTTTTACATTCTAAACTTATGTTATTTGATACGTTAATTTTTACATTCTAAACTTATGTTATTTGATACGTTAATTTTTACATTCTAAACTTATGTAATTTGATACGTTAATTTTTACATTCTAAACTTATGTTATTTGATACGTTAATTTTTACATTCTAAACTTATGTTATTTGATACGTTATTTTTACATTCTAAACTTATGTTATTTGATACGTTAATTTTTACATTCTAAACTTATGTTATTTGATACGTTAATTTTTACATTCTAAACTTATGTTATTTGATACGTTAATTTTTACATTCTAAACTTATGTTATTTGATACGTTAATTTTTACATTCTAAACTTATGTTATCTGATACGTTAATTTTTACATTCTAAACTTATGTTATTTGATACGTTAATTTTTACATTCTAAACTTATGTTTTAATGTTCAAATAATCAGCTTATATTTTGTTCTAAAGTTACTACCACAAAAATAAGTGAGGTTTTTTTCCCAATGAAAATATTATTGTCCGTTTGTCTGGCATAAACTCGCCAGCTCTACATTACAAACAGCATCCGTCATCGCTTCATGTCAGACTAATTTTATTTGAGGTGAACTCTACCTAAATGAATGAACAGTGTGTTGCTGTATTGAAATAAACGTGTTTATGATTGATCTCGCTTATAAAACACGATCAATTAGTAAATTACATTTGAGCAGCCTTCTTTGTCAGGTGAGCAAATGTTATTTGATCACATACAATTCTAATACAAAGTAACATATCCATTGGCAACACTATAACTCTAACCTGTTTACATTAGTAGCAGGTTAGGGGATAAGGTTTCGAGAGAAGTTTTCAAAAATATGCTTTGAATGTGTATCTTGTGTAGAGAAGGGCCTGTCCAGGTCTTTGAATGTGTATGATATGTGTATGATTAATTCGTTGTTTTTCTAATTAGCTAGCGCCATCAGAGTTGCCAAATAGAACAGCAACATCCACGCTGATCCGTTCCAGTCAAACGTAAGTTACACTCAGCCACACCATCCTACACCATCCCACACCATCCCACACCATCCCACATAATCCTACACCATCCCACACCATCCCACACCATCCCACATCATCCTACACCATCCTACACCATCCCACACCATCCCACATAATCCTACACCATCCCACACCATCCCACACCATCCCACATCATCCTACACCATCCTACACCATCCCACACCATCCCACATCATCCTACACCATCCCACACCATCCCACACCATCCCATATTAAACCAAACTACCCCACACCATCCCACACTACCCCACACCATCCCACACTACCCCACACTATCCCACACTATTCAACACCATCCCATAATAACCCACACTACCCCAAACCATCCCACACCATCCCATACTAACCCACACCACCCCAAACCATCCCACACTAACCCACACTACCCCACACCATCTCACA